>NC_091120.1:56348207-56563207 GCF_040183065.1 Periplaneta americana
CTGACGCTCTACTGACGGGACAGATTAGATACTTTTTATTTGTTATTGGCCAATCTAACCCCAATGTAACATATCATGTGAATATGGTTAATCTATACTTCTAAATATCACGATAATCTGAAGTTAAACGTCGAAACACTTGCCTTCAATTCATCAAAAATTCTTGTAGACATAAACATTGTAATATTGTAATGGCTGTGGCTAAAGTGCTAGTCTGCTGGTCTTCCAACCAGGCGGCTAGGGTTCGATTCCCTGTCAGGTCTGGGTAGAATTTGTGGTGGACAAAACAGACTTGCAGGGGGTTTCTCTCGGGGTACTCTCGTTTTCCTCTTTCATTCCATACTCTACACTTCCCCCCTCATTTCACCTATTATCTGTAGTAGTAAAAACAGGCTGGGGTGATATCTGGAGCTAGCACGGTTTCCGATGTTGATCTAGAATCTAAGGATTTTGAGCTGCATGCATACAATGCAATGCTCTTGAACTTCGGCCCATACGACATGCGTACTGTGAGAGGCAACGTTTCTGTACGTCCCACAGTACAGTTAACTTGTTTAGTTAGGCTTAAATGAATATGAATTCATATTATTTAACATTTGGAAATTGTTGTGAGGAACAGTTTCTATTGTTTTATCAGCGGCAAGCTATTTTAGAAAGGTCTGAACAATGATTTCTTTCTAAAACTTCTTTTAGAGCAAATGCTGGGTAACTGGATGGACCGTGGACTCATTTCGCTGGCATTATCACCTTCATTCACTCAGACGCTAAATAACCATAGCAGTTGGTAAAGCGTCGTAAAATAAACAAATAAAAAGCGAGTTGAGTTAAATTTTTTAAGAATATTCTATTCCATTATTAGCTATTATTTCACCATTACACAAATCTCAACACTTTAAAATATTGGTTCAATATACAGCATAGCCTTTATAAAGAAAACTCATCACTAAGAGCCGATTGTATAAACCATTTAATCTTAGATCAGAGGTTACATTGATCCTCGTTCTAGCTGAACTTGGAATTTTGTGTTGTATAAAGTCTAATCTGAGATTAATTTGTCTTAAACTAAAGTCAACTTTGACTGGAGAAATTTCTCCGATTAAGTTATATGATCCAAGTTCAGTTATTTCTTTTCTGTTCGAAATATACGAGTGGCAGACTGTGTAAAAGAATAACCATTATTATTAATATTAACACATATGGTAGTTACATTATATATATATATATATATATATATATATATATATATATATTTCGATTTCCTGCCTTAATACACAAACATTCTTATATTTTATAAGGCTTTACCGTGTTCAGCAGTATCAAATAACATAACCTATAATTATATTATGTTTATAACAACCATTAATTTTTAATGGATATGATAGGTACATTCATAGATTTTCAATTAACTGTATTATTAAACGGAAATTGTTGTTTTATAAAGCTTTATTATGTTTAGCAGTATCAAACACCATAACATGATAACAATTTGGAGAACGATAAACTTTCTTGTTATTGTCCGCCATTATTACAATGCACGAAACAAACCAGTGTCTCCAACCGAGTGTAGTATTTAGTAGTATTAGTAGTATTTATTTATTTAACCTGGTAGAGATAAGGCCGTCAGGCCTTCTCTGCCCCTCTACCAGGAGATTCCAACTGTAATACGAAGAATAAAATTACAATTAGTATTAAATTTACAATTACAATTACAAGTAAAATTACAATTAGTATTAAATTTACAATTACAATAAAAAATCAAAGTACGAAAAGATTACCTCACTAATTAAAGCTAGATAATTTATCATAGAAAAACAAAGAATATTTTATATTTACTGAATTACAAATTAAACCTAGAATAACAAAATTGTATAGTGATGAAATTACTGGATACTGAAATATTTTGTGATAGATTAAGGAAACTATTTGCAAGAAATCAATTACTGACCAAGTGCCTGGTAAGTTTGCGTTTGAATTCAATTTTATTTCGACAGTCCCTGATGCTAGCAGGTAGCGAATTCCAGAGTCTTGGCAGGGCTATTGTGAAAGAGGATGAGTATGAGGAGGTGCGATGGGATGGTATTGTTAGTATTGTTTCATGACGAGAGCGTGTGTTCAGATTATGGTGGGAAGAAAGGTAAGTGAAGCGAGACGACAGATACGAAGGAATAGAAGAGTTCAAGATTTCGAAGAGAAAGAGGAGTGAATGTAAATTTATTTTCATATCTAGTTTAAGCCAACCTATTGCTTCCAGGGATGGGGTGATATGATCATATTTACGAACATTGCTTACAAAACGTACACACAAATTATGAGCACGTTGAAGTTTCGTTTTGTTGTCGCTGGAGAGGTCAGTCAGTAAAATGTCAGCATAGTCAAAATAGGGAAATACAAGTATCTGCACAAGGGACTTTTTTAAGCAAGAGGGGAGATGAACATTTATCCTGTTTAGCACATGGATAATAGAATATACTTTTCTACGGAAAGTCGCCAAAAAGTAGCTGGAAAGTCGCTAGATTTCTCATTATCAACAAAGAAAGATTACGTTTTGTCACTATGGGGTGATAAAACGGTCGCTAAATTCCTATTTAAGCAATTTAAAGTTAAAAGAAATTGTTGTTGAAAAAGAGTTAAAGTCGCTAAATTGGCAACACTGAACAAACCTGTACAACATGGCGCGCGCATCACATACTTCACCTGTTTATGCGATGTTGCCATATCCTTTTCACGTGAACTTAGATTGCATTTGAACCAAGGTAATTTGATCTCAGAAAAGTTTTATACAATAGAAGAAGTGTCTGAACTCAGTTCACTTTCCGATCTTCGATCAAAGTTGATCTTTAGACAGGGAGTTTTATACAATTGGGCCTAAGTTTACTATATTTCGGCCGGTCAAAGAAGAATAACCCAAAGATCATCTGTAAATGCGGGGAAAACTAAGTTAAAATTTATTGTGCTTACTCTGTTACAGATTTTTGGTTTTCAGATACTGTGGAAAACCTCCAGCATTGTTACAGCAACACAGCATAATCTCCGACGGTTGAACGTGAGACCGACTTGTGTCTATTGGCAACACTGCTCAGAATTGTTAGAGAAATTCTTCTGTTGATCTGACTTTAGTAAGTAATGCTATTTTCAATATTGGAACGAAACTAAGTAGTTAACAATAAAAATATGTCAAACTTAAACATTTAATTGTATCCTGAATTTCATACCGTGGTGTAAATGTGTTTGTGTCATGACGTAAAGAACACGAATTGTACCAGTTCCAGAATAAAAGCCGGAGAAGATATATTGCTACATTTTCTAGCCCAGTGCTTCGTAATGTTTTCTCACCCGCGGAACACACTAATCTGTCAAAGACACATGACAGCACACCAAAAAATTTGGCCTCGAGAGCATAGGACGATAAACAGCCACAAATACATGTTTACATATAACTTCCCATTCTATAAAACGAATAAAATCTCAACATGAAGAAGCCAAAAGTAAGTCATAATTTACTTCCATGCAACATCCATTCATCTTGAGCGTAAGAATGCTAACACAATGCGCAACTAGAGTTAAAGAAACTCATATATATATATATATATATATATATATATATATATATATATATATATATATATAAAGTTAAATATTTTATATAGCCTATATATTACAGAAACATAATGGTAAGCCGAGCCACGCATTCACCGAAAACAAGATTTCCTATTTTAAGTGTAGAAAGTGTGTGACAAGCCTCTCTGAAGATATATTCCATGCAAACAATTCCCTCTATTGTAACTATGGTTTTAATACGACATGAAGCACAATGTGCTACAAGACATTCTTCCATATTTTCAGGATTTGAGTTGGTGATTGGATAGTATGTACTTATACATCGAAAATGATCTCTCGACATCGCATGAGATTACTAGTGCATATTTGAAACATATGGATGTGGCTGACAGTAATAGCTTCTGGAGGATCCCGCATTTTTCCGATGAAGATCTTAATAACAGTAATTAAACTTGCTTGTCCTGAATGCTAAAATATGTATCCATTATGTACAGGTAACATTGAATTTAAAATTATATAAATATTTATATAACGTCGTTTTAGTTTATGTTGAAATATTTAATTTTTTTGAAGACATTTAATTAAACGACATTTGACAAGGATGTTAGGGGAGAGTCGGGTAGTATCGGACATCGGGTAATATCGGACAGTGAGTTTCTTTCATCTACCACACGATGATAGTACCTGATTGACATGGTTACGTTTCTGTAATGTCGCATAGAGAAGCGTAACCATGTCACTCAGGTACTACCATATGGTGGTAGATGAAAGAATCGCACTGTCCAATATTACCCGATGTCCGATACTACCCGACTCTCCCCTAATTTTATTTTAAAATATGTAATTATCTTAAAAATATGTAGCATTGTGCGAAATATGTAAAAATATATGGTATTAAAATTAAGTATTATGATCTTAGTAGCCTAATTGGACGGAGTTACGCAATAATAGACCAACCGACAATTTGAAAAAAAAAAAAAAAAAGAGATATTTGCACAAATCTATTGATGGCAGGCTAATTTAACTCGGAAAAAATCAAGAATGCGATATCTGAATTTTGCTGCTATTTGTAAGAAAAAATTCGTTTATTGCATGAAATTCATTTATTTATTTTGCTTTCAAATATTAATTCAACTGCTGGTCTCTAATCAAAAAACGGTTAGCCTTTTCTGGTATAATTGTGCTATTTTTTGTAATAGTATGAATGTTATAATACTCCTTGCATAAAATCTTTGATTAAAAAAAAAAACAGATTTATTTCAATAGCCAATATCTCGAAACAGGTTTTGGCGCTTGGTCTCTTATTGCGTAACTCCGTCCAATTCGCCAACACTTTTCGTTTTCAGACAGATACATACTAAGGAAAAAATATGTAATCACATAAAAATCCGGGCTCTATTCATAATATTTACATATCTCGCTCTACACTTGTAGCCCTATATTTCTACTAACCTAAAAATTTATTTGTAGCTTTGTATTTGTAGCAGCTTCATTTAAAAAAATCAATAGTTCAATGAACTTGTAATTATATTAATATGCTAACCGAGCGAGTTGGTTCATGTGTATCGTATAGTATTCGCATTCGGTTCGATTCCCGGATCGATCAACGTGACAGTGATTTTTCTGTGGTTTTCCACAGTTACTTAGGCAAATGCCGGGTTGGAATTTACATTGCCACGGTCCGTTTTCCCTTCCCCTCCCGTGTAGAAAAAGAATTTAGATTTCATATCATATCACTCATCTTCCTCATCTCATTCAATAGTCATATTCACGTCAAGACGCATGTCTCCATCCGCTTACAGGAGGTGGCGTCCTCTCCGCGACCGTTTCTGGGTTCCCAGCCTTCGCAATATCTCTACCAGAATTCATTCCTTAAAAGCACTTCCAAGGGCTTCGATACTTTGTAAGGGCAGTTGGAATGGATCCTGTGCTGCTTGGTCAACTTGGCGGTATGAACTTAGGGCGGGGGAGGGCAAGAGGACCCCTTGGGTAAGCGAGTGAGGAGTCACATGAGGCCAGTGGGCTAGTACACCCTCATCCTCATTCATCCTATAACATTCGGTGTGCACAATAAGCCTCAGTATGGCCGACGTGCAAAGGGTCGTTCTAATCCGCTGTAACCACCGTGATCTGACTTAACCTAACGTGACCTAACCATATTAATATGCTTAAAGTACTCTTTTTACTTTGTGTCAGCTTACTTAGTACTTAGAAGATTTCTTGAAGAATAATGTAGGCCCTAAATTAATATTATCCATCATAGTACTTGTTTTAGTCATTTCGTACACGGTGGTCGGCCATCTTCCTATTAAAAGTTTATACCGTTTGGCCTTCTAGATTTATAACTTAAATGAGTCAGTGGCAAGTGACCGTCAGTCAATAACCCATTTTGAAAATAATTTCTGTGACTTTTGTAAGAAACTGGTTTATCCCATGGGCTAGTTGTTTAAAACAGACAGGTAGCATATCCGTTTTAAAATAGAATTAAGACAAAACCAAAGGGTTATGAATAGATTTACAGTTAAAACTGTTCAAGAAGAGATATTGAAGGTTAACTGAATTCCTAACTGTTCCCCGAAATAAAAGAAAATCCGACCATATCTTCTATTTTAGTCAAATACCTGACAGTGACTAATGTAGCAGTAATCCTTTTATATACGAAACCTTTTAAAGTTAAAGAACAAGGTTATTCATAATCTGTAGAAATGAAAAGGTGATAATGGGTAGAGGACAACCGAAGTACTTTGAAAGCATATTAGCCTACCCACAAGCCTTTTCTTCGTCGCTGGTATAATAGCTATAGCTACTTGTATTTGAACTTGTTACATTACAGTTACAGAAGCTTTTTCTCCATCAAAAAATTGCGACTCTGGATACAATAGAGTTCCAGAAAAAAAATGACGCGTCTGAATTTTCTAAGTTCCAGATTCAACGCATTGCGCATACTCAGTTCTCCAAAGCAGTGGTACACACGAGATCGCTTTGACAGTCAGACTACTGATATTCAGTTAAATTGTTGTAACCCGAAAGGCATTTCAAAAATGCAATGGAAATTGATCCATTCTTAACAATAATCATGCAGTAAAATAGAATGATGGTAAACGAAATTATCCTGCATTATTAATTAAGAAATACTCGTCCACGCCTGTGGAGTAACGGTCAGCGCGTCTGGCTGCGAAACCAGGTGGCCCGGGTTCGAATCCTGGTCGGGTCAAGTTACCTGGTTGAGGTTTTTCCCGGGGTTTTCCCTCAACCCAATACGAGCAAATGCTGGGTAACTTTCGGTGCTGGACTCCGTACTCATTTCACCGGCATTATCACCTTCATATCATTCAGACGCTAAATAACCTAGATGTTGATACAGCGTCGTAAAATAACCCAATAAAAAAAAAAGAAATACTCTTTCCTCAACAATATCCGAGCAAGCACGCTAGCACAAAGATATCGGAATGCTTGTAATGAATTATTGACATAAGGTTCGTTCCAACAACAGTCAGGAACCGTCCGTAACTATCGTGAGCATGCGCAGTACAGAAAAAGCGTCCCAACACAATCCGAACCAGTCCTGAACCGGAAACATGTACTGTAGTCGGGCGTTCCAACAAGCTTTTGATACGGATTCGACTGTTCACATCAGTGAGGTTAAGATGAAAATTAACATTGCAGACGAATAATAAAACTAGAGATTTAATTTAAATTTTCGCCAAAAAGAAAGGGAATGAAAATTATTAGGGTATTGAAATAATTAATTACAATTTCAACATGCAGCTTTGATTAAAAGTATAATAAATAACGTACATGCATTAATAATTAAAAAAAAACTATTTTTAGATGAGAGTCCCCCAGTACACGATATTAAATTAGCGGAATTCTTGCCTTCCATATTTTTTGTTATCTTTTTATAGAAAATGATCTAAATTCTATTTTCTGCAATTAGACTTAGCTGCGGAACGATAATAATGAAGCATCCTGTTCTTAGTAAAGATGATAAAAGTTATAGCATCTCTGGATTTAGTATATAACGATCCGCGAAAGCTTTCCAACAGTGTCCAGTCCAGTTTCAATCCCATTGCAGATGCTCAACTAGTGAATGCGCTTAAGATGGTACAGGAACCGTACGTGAACTTTACTGATCCATGAACCGCTTCTTGGAACGAACCTATAATCGGGGTTGTCGTACGAGTATGTATCGTGTTTGTTCAATAATTCTTAGGCATTCATTTGATCTTATTTTCAGATTAATTTCGTGCTTTTTGCATTAGTTGTGAAATACTTTCCTTTAATACTATTCAAATAATAGGGTACTGGGTTAAAAACCGTTATTAAATCGTTACGGTGTGAGTCGTGTTCCGTGAGAAGCTTCAAGAGTCGGACCATTTTTTTTTCTGAGGCTGTACATTCTCAATCAGTGAACAGTTTGAACAAAACTTCTGTGCCCGTCTGGCTGGCCGGATCCAGAATGGATTCACGCACTTAGGCATACTTATGTAGTGAAATCCGGTTTCAAAAACTATAATGGCTGGGGAGATCATCATGTTGACCACATGATACCTCCGTTCTCGTTGGATGATCGGTCACCTCAGCTGACGCATTTGAACGTGAGTAGGCTAGTTGGTTTTGACCTTTCTTGGGCTGCCGCATCATTGGAATTATAATAAATAAATTAGGGGAAAGGGGGGTGGGTTGGTGAAATGAAAGCGGAAAACGGGAGTGCTCCGAGAAAAACCATCTGTAATGTCTGTTTTGTCAACCACAAATTCCACCACGACATGGAAAGGGATCGAGCCCTGGTCGCCTGCATGAAAAACTTGCGCTATAGTACTGAGCCATAGACGCGATTTTTACTAATCTATTCTTCATTCTGGAAGGCTGCCTATTGTTTTTGCTTTTGCTACTAGGCTGTATTCCGAAATTCAGTTTTCGCTGCATTTCAAGTTTTGCTTTTTTCCCTTTGCTTTTGAATGTTTTTATTATTAGTCCATTGTTTTTGTATTACTTGCTAATTAACGTTTTCTCTGTAAAGTTAAAATTGGCTTATATGAAAAATAATTTATGAATAAAATAATATAAAATGTGTACTGTTTTTCGTCTTCCTTCTTTTTTTATTATTGTATTTATTTTTAAGCCTGGAAATGTAAATTGTTTTGATATAGACTAACATTTATTCAAACATCTTTGCTTAGTTGCTAAGTTGAATCCGAAAATTAAATTAGGCATTAAAAATAACAATGGCAAATGAAGCTTTTAATAGAAAAATAGAGCATCTTCTGCGGACTTCTGGAAAAAGAACTAAGGAAGAGACTAGTGAAGTGCTTTGTGAAGAGAAGCGACTAGAAGGATTTGAAATGTGGATATGAAGAAGAATGGAGCATGTGAAATGGACAGACAGAATAAGAAATGAAGCTGTGTTGGAAAGAGTGGGGTGAAGAAGAATGATACTAAAACTGATCAGGAAGAGAAAAAGGAATTGGTTGGGTCACTGGATGAGAAGAAACTATCTACTGAAGGATGCATTGAAAGGAATGGTGAACGGGAGAAGAGTTCGGGGCAGAAGAAGATGTCAGATGATAGACGACATTAAGATAATGCGGATCGTATGCGGAGACTAAGAGGAAGGAAGAAAATAGGAAAGATTGAAGAATGTTGTGTTTGCAGTGAAAGATCTGCCCTTGGGTAGAAAACTATGAATGAATGAATGAATGAATGAATTATGCATGTCATGAATAGTCCGTACCCTCAGCGACCAACAGCTCGAAAGTGAAAGGTAACGTCTTCTGCACACGTGGTCCACAGTATACGGAACTGTTGTTCCTCGCATTGCTTACAACTTATTAACTGTTACTAATGCATTTAGCTACCCATGTCGAGGCCTGCCCACTATCAACATTAAATAGCAGGACCCTTGAGGGTTGTATACTTCTGTCCTCACCTTCAAGTACACAATGGGGGCCGAGTGAGTTACAAGCGAGAAAATGACGCGGAACACGCACGGTATAGTCGCGTGAACAACATTCTGGAACACCGTTTTTCAAATGGAAATATGGCATCGCATCTCACGGTATATCTTGAGCGCTGATGACATCAGTGGACATCATAATTAATGTCAGAAAGGGCATTTCTATACGGAAAACTACCAAAATTAATCACTTACCTCATCTGATTTAACTGATACAAGCCGTTCCGCGCTGGTTGAAGCATGACCTTGGGTGTGCTAACGCCCACATAACCTGCGCGAGATGACTAAGTCATGCTTCAACTATGGTGAAACGGCTTCTACACAATATTATATTATCTACAGTGTAGAACTCACTGTAACGCATGCGCAGTACGACCAAACACTTCGAATCTAACGGTGCTATTGCCCAAGGTATACCACGCGATATGTACAAGTATATAATAGATATCGTTTCATTTATTTAAATACGTTATATAGCCCTACCCATCCCATACAGCAGTGATGTCAAAGCAAGCGCATTTTTTTTTTACCTTGACATCGTGCGCGGGCATCAAGCGCTAGGTATGAAAAGAGGAAGAATTATGTATATGTTGGATTAAGAAAACAGTGGTGCACAAACTTTCAAACGGAACGTGAAATTTTATGTCGTTATTTTTATATGCCTTCTTTCTGCTTGATATTTTATTTACTGTCTGTAAAACAAAAGTACTAACACCAATTTCTTAATATTGCAGTTGTGTTTTAAACGTTAATAACATAATAAAAAGTTAAGAAGGAATATTCACATAAATTCCATAGTAGTACAATTATACTATACTAAGTGAATGAAACACATCATTGTAAAGAAAGTGATATCCCAAAGAAAGAGAATGAGTATGACATGGTAAGTTGGAATTGATATTGATTGTATCTTTAGCTTTATAAAAGTAATCAATAAACTAATCTAAACAATATTATAGTACAAAGCAAAGTTATCTAGGTATATGTTTTAACTGTAACTAATATTACATAACAAAACTCTTATCGCATTATGCTTTTAAGGTGATATTGGTGCGCAACTTCCTATCATCAGAATATTAAATTATTTTCTCGAAATCTGCTGAAGCTATAGAGCTGACGTTTTTACAACACATGGGCACATATCTTTTGTTTATGTTGTAACAGCAGTTGCTTTGTTAATTCATTTCCTTACAAACATTTTCCATGCGAATATTTTCAAAATTTTCAATTCACTATCTTCAATATTACGTATTTACGATATAGCCTATTAGATTTACGAAAACATTGTTTCAGTACCTGTAAGACTACTAAATAAACATATCTGAAAATTTCACTTTTTTGTAAAAGAGTTGAGAAAATATTCATTTTGAATAAAAAGCAAAGTTGTGAAAAATGAGCATTAAAATTAAAACTTATATTCTTATAATGCATTTATACTTCTCAGACAAATTTAAAAATTAACACGGATACAGTTTTAATAAGTTCTCTTCCCATTATACATTGAATCAGTGCTGGTCATCCCTGTATATAGGTCGATCAAGCAGCATATACTACCTCTTTCTTCTGTCTCTTTCCTTTCCGTTGTAAAGCGCTCAGGCTCTTCTGAGCTCTAAAGCGCGCGCTTGCGCCTATGGGCATCAGTTAACATGACTTATTTATTTACGCACACTTATCTATTATTTTGTTCAATTATTCAGCCTCCTATGACGCACCCTGGGCAAAGACTCGTTAAATTGGTCTACACAATTGGCTTCATATGGGTGAATGACGAACAGTCAAGTGGCCGCCATTATGAAAAAAAAAACTTTTTCAATTAAATCTAATTCTATTTATTTTATTGTCATCAACATCATCATTACCACGACCACCACCTACATCACCGACAGAGAGGATTTTAAAATTATTCAACCCTATCCTAAACAACTTAAGTATTCCTACTCCTTCCACCTTCTTTGGGGATTCCGTCGGCCTGGTTGGCGGAGTTGGTATAGCGCTGGCTTTCTATGCCCGAGGTTGCGGGTTCGATCCCGGGCCAAGTCGATGGCATTTAAGTGTGCTTAAATGCTACAGGCTCATGTCAATAGATTTACTGTCATGTAAAAGAACTCCTGCGGGACAAAATTCCGGCACACCGGCGACGCTGATATAACCTCGGCAGTTGCGAGCGTCGTTAAATAAAACATAACATCTTTGGGAAATCCAAAATCTCGTCATTCCATAATTCTGTAGAGCAGAACATAATAAGTAGGCTTATTTAGCAAATTTTCAGGAAACCTCTTTCTTGGTATGGTTATTTCGCTTAATAAGTTCTGTGTTATATTTCTTCGCTTCTTTCTTTCATGAAAGCTCAGCATTGGATTAAACTGTGTGTTCTGAAGTTGGTTATTAAAGAAGCTTCCGAGAACGGTCGACAGAAAATATAAATTCAAAAAGGGCAACGGAAAATTACCATCCTTCGTTAATATTTTATGAGTAACGGAATTCAAAGCACATGTTGAAGATATAACAACAGATATTCATAGGAGACCATCTGCCATTGTGGGGAAGGGTTTTCTTATTATGAAAATTTCATTCCTAATGTAATACTTAGCAGACAAATAAAAATGACCACTCGTACAAAGCATGAAAACACAGTGGATATAGGGAAGTAGAAGAGCCATTCTTTCATAAGTCCACAATAGTACATACAAGTAATAATGACATCCTTTGTGATCTATTGTGCATCAAGTTTATAGTTGGTCCAAGATTCGCGGGTTCGAATCTGTGTGGAAGCAATATATTTTAATGAGGGACAAAATTCATAGGTAGGCTTCCGCTAGGAGAGAAAAACGTAAAATAATCCTATTCGTGATGGAGGGCTCCAGGCATAATTTGCCGACCATTTATTACCATCGTTTAATTTGGACACTTAATAACGTCTCTACAATAGGAAAGGTTTAAACAAAATAAAATATTACTAATAAGCCTATAATTGATAACAAAATGTGAAATGTACTTGTAAAACATGCACACCTAGTCCTATACATTACTCAATCTTAGTCCGATTAGCATAATATGTTACTTGTCAGCGATGTATGTAATGGAGAGGGGAAGGAACTGGCAACCTAACCTCATTATCTCCTAGCTTAGTTGCTCATGAATGATGTCTTATTGGTGTTATTTTTGAGGATCAAATCATCCTTCAGACAGTTGACTAAACAACATGTTACTCAAAAAATGTCAAATGTTTAGTTCTTAGAAAATTGTGTGTGTGTGTGTGTGTGTTTTTTTACAATCCATTTAAAATGAGTGGTGTCTTTCATTTTGGATGAAATGTAAACGTTCCATTCCGACTAAAGGTGAAAACATACTGCCCCAAGTATTTGATAAAATTAAACACTCCATATTTATGACTCTCAAATTCAATATCCGCCGCCTTAGAGGGCAGAGTACGACTTTCACATCCGAACGGTCCGTGGTTTCATTCCCGGATACGGCCACCGGGTAGCTCAGTCGGCTGAGGCGCTTGCCTGCCGATTTGAAGTTGCGCTCGGGCTGATTACCTGGTTGGATTTTTTTCCTAGGTATTCCCTAACCGTTAGGCGAATACTCGGCCTCATTTTGCCAAATACCATCTCACTATCACCAATCCCATCGACTCTAAATAACCTAGTAGTTATTACAGCGTCATTAAATAACCAACTAAAAAAAGATTTCCGGAGTGGGCAATGGAAGAGATTTATCTTCTGTCTATGAGATTGTGTGCTTGTCTCGTATCATGTATTGTCCTATGTTGTCTCAGCTGTGGCATGTGCAGTGTGTTGGCCACAGAACTAGTCTGTATTGGTCATGAGATAGACCTAATACCCTCCCCTACATCACACTGGATTATAAGTGGTAAACCTAATGGGTAACAGTAGATTAACACATAAACCATGAGAGAGAGAAATTTCCTCAAGAGTACCAACAAATATTTCCTAAAGGTGTGCACTGTACTTGTATTCTATTAGTCCCATTGTACATGCCCGCTCTGCAGATTCTACTGCGGGAAGCATCCGAACTCCCCGACAGTCTTCAGAATACTTTTACTTTCCGCGTAGGCCACGCATCATCGCGGTCCTACGAGCTACCATAAGCCTCAGGGGACCAAGAGAGAGCCCACGCTACATAGCACTACTACCAGCAACTAATGACCACATATCACGAGGTCCAAGTTCGGTGGGACCCGAAGCCGACTCTACATCGGGGCAAGCCCGAAATGTGTGAAAGAAACGAAGGTGATAATGAAAGAAGGAAAATGTAATTATGAAGGCGAAATCAGCCCGAGATCCAACGCCGGAAATTACTCAGAATTCTGCTTTAGTTGGTTGAGGAAAAACCTCAGAAGAAATCTCAACCAGGTGACTTGTCCTAATCAGAATTTAAACCCGGTGCTGCTCGTTTCGCGGTCAGTTATGAAAAGTAATGGAATGGAATTTACGGGGAGACGGCATTATAACCTTTTACTATCTATTGAGCTAATTCTCAAGCTAGGCGCATTCCCAAACTCACACTGGCTGAATACACTGAGGTTGGCTACTTACCCAGGTTTTAAGCAAGCCATCTCACTCGTCCCTAGACCAGAAAAATCCCAGGCCTGATCGGGACTCGAACCCGGACCGCCTGCGCGACAGGCCGAAGGTCTGACCACTCAGCCATCGCAGGAGTTCATGGCCAGACATGCTATAATCGTTATTCCACGCACACTTTGCTAAACCTTTTGTACTATAATTGACCCAAGTAAGCCTACCGTCCGTCCTAAGCAGGTAGTAGACTCGATTCATGGAACGCTGGTTGGTACGGGTAGAAGGACGTTAAGTGTAAAAATATTTAAATTCGCTACCCGTTACTTTGTATTATTAAGCAGGTAACACTTTTGTGAAACATACTTTGAGACAAGTAATCCACATCATTTCACTTCTCACTTCATCTTATGTAAGAATAACTTCAAATATTTATTACAATTCTCTTTTAATCATTCCTAGATTAATCGTGCGTGGAAAACAAATAGTTTTGGAATAAATCGCTGTACTCAAACAGGCCAACTCAGATATCACGTCAAGAAACCACTTTTCCTTATCAGAAATATTGAAAATCTTGCAATAGGCCTATATTATTTTGGAACACCACAATAATATATCGCTTATACCTCTGATTGAGGTTCTGGCTGATACGTATACATAGGCTACATACATATACATACATACATACTGTACATACATACACACATACATACATACATACATACATACATACATACTGTACATACATACATACATACATACATACATACACACATACAGCTGGCCTTCTATGCCCAAGGTTGCGGGTTCGATCCCGGGTCAGGTCGATGGCATTTAAGTGTGCTTAAATGTGACAGGCTCATGTCAGTAGATTTACTGGCATGTAAAAGAACTCCTGCGGGACAAAATTCCGGCACATCCGGCGACGCTGATATAACCACTGCAGTTGCGAGCGTCGTTAAATAAAACATAACATTTAACACATACATAAATACATAGGAGAGAGTCGGGTAGTATCGGACAGTGAGTTTCTTTCCTCTACCACACGATGATAGTACCTGAATGACATGGTTACGTTTCTGTGTATGTATGTATTTATTCACACTGCAATGGGTATATACCCGGTGGCAGTGGTAACTAATTACACTCAATAATGACAATAATAAACTTATTAATTAAAAATACAATTAATGATAATACTAATAATTAATACTAATAATAATAATAACAACAACAACAGGGAATATACTAAATTAAATGAAACGATCACTTAAAATAACATTTGAAATATTCTAGTTTGTATCTTAAAACTAAGATCGAACTAAAACTCACGATGTCGCATAGAAAACGTAACCATGTCATTCAGGTACTACCATATGGTGGTAGATGAAAGAAATGCACTGTCCGATATTACCCGATGTCCGATACTACCCGACTCTCCCCTACATACATACATACATACATACATACATACATACATACATACATACACATAAGTGTTCTGCCCATGGGCAGATCTTTCACTGCAAACCCAGATTTCTCCAATCCTTCCTATTTTCTGCCTTCCTCTTAGTCTCCGCATATGATCCATATATCTTAATGTCGTCTATCATCTGGTATCTTCTTTTGCCTCGAACTCTTCTCCCGTTCATCATTCCTTCCAGTCCGTCTTAAGTAGGCAGTTTTTTCTCAGCCAGTGACCCAACTAATTTCTTTTTCTCTTTCTGATCAGTTTCAGCATCATTCTTTCTTCACCCACTGTTTCCAACACAACTTCATTCTTATTCTGTCTGTCCACTTCACACGTTCCATTCCTCTCCATATCCACATTTCAAATGCTTCTACTCGCTTCTCTTCTCTTCGTCGTAATGACCATGTTTTCTGCCCCGTACAATGCCACACCCCACACAAAGCACTTCACTATTCTCTTCCTTAGTTCTTTTTCCAGAGGTCCGCAGAAGATTCTCCTCTTTCTATTAAAAGCTTCTTTGGCTATTGCTATCCTCCTTCAGATTTCCTGGCAGCAGCTCATGTTACTGCTTACAGTACACCCCAAGTAGGCCTACTGGTTGTGTATTGCGAGCGCAATTATGAAAATTATATGTGATTAAAATTAAATAAACTGAAAGTAAATTTAGGAAATCAAATAATGCTTCAGTTTTTCATAAATTGCATACTTCCATCCGACATTAGTATACTCCTATTCTATTCTTATAAGACGCTTAGGCCTATTATGCTCAATTAACAATATTAATTGTAAGAGATATTTATTTATTTTGAGTATGGTTTGATGAAATATCATTTTAGATATGATTTTAAGGCTCTATTTCTAAATTTTACAGTATTTCATAGTTTTATTGAACCTATTTTAGACACTCAAAATCTAATTTTTATAGCCTAAAATTCGAAGTCTAGTCAAAACCATAATGTACGTTCAAGAATTGAAGCCTTTGGTTACTTCCTGACCCTTTTCAGAATTGAGAACCAACATAATTTAGGCCTATTAGCTTTTGTAGTTATTATGACATAACGTTGAGCCATTAAATAATTTACTACTAATACTATTGTTACTATTACTTCCTATACGTTTTTAGCATCTGTCATTTCTTAACGCATTTTCTTCGGCAAAGCACCTTATACTAATTTATTTTACGATTTATCAGTAGAGATGTTTTCAATGCATTTCACAGGAAACTGATGCCAAAATGAATGACACACTAATTTTAAAATTCCATACTATGTTGTAGAAACGTTAGAAATTACAATAAAGAAGGATATAGTTGTCATAATCAACAGAGCGTTCTATCATTTGTTAACCTTTATGTCATGTTTAAAAATACAGCAATAACTATATAAAATTTATTTAACTGCAAAGAAGACTGGTAATCGTCATAACGTTGAGTTCCGGATTTTTATGTAATATTGACACTTCACTATTTTTATTATTATTATTATTATTATTATTATTATTATTATTGTCTTATATTTTTATACTTTGTATGTCTCATTTATTCACATTTTATTATGCATTTTCCTTTCTTTTTATGTTATATATTATATCCGATTTCTATTCACTTGTTGTTTACATTATATTATTATTATTATTATTATTATTATTATTACATTCAGTTTTGTGTGTAAAATTATAGTGTACTTTGTAAATTTATAGTGTTTTTGTAATGCAGTTTTACTCCTGGTTGACTGTTAGAGAAGGCCGTATGGCCTTAACTCTGCCAGGTTAAATAAATTATTATTATTATTATCATTATATTCAGTTTTGTGTGTAAAATTATAGTGTACTTTGTAAATTGGTACTATTGTTTTTGTAATGTAGTTTTTCTCCTGGTTGAGTGTTAGAGAAGGCCGTATGGCCTTAACTCTGCCAGGTTAAATAAATTATTATTATTATTATTATTATTATTATTATTATTATTAATAATTAATATATACATAAAACCATATGTAGATTAACTAAAAACCTCGAAATATGTATTAAATATGTAATGTCAAAAGTGCACTGTGAATTGAACAGAAATTAAATCAATCTTACCGGTAGGCTTAATAAATTAATTAACTTATTCATCTTTTGATGTTATTTTGAAGTTAATCAAAGTATGAAGCACAATGTGTCACAAGATATTCCTCAGTATTTTCAGGAGTTGAAGTTCCGTCGGTGATCGGACAGTATGTTTTTAAAGAGTAAAAGTTGGTAATATTGTGATAGTTCTTTTTGAGAATTTATTACAATTTTACTGAGAGAGAGGAAGATCGGTTTTTTGCGTCAACGTATTAAGGGAATGTTCGTGGACAAGTTGCTGCACAAAACCGGTCCTTCTCTCGCTCAGTAAAATTTTAATAAGTTCTCAAATAGAACTATCACAATCTTATTCGTATCACAGTATTACCAACCTTTACCTTACACAGAAAACAACCTCTCGACATCACATGAGGTTACCGGTGTATAGGCCTATTAAAAAAATTGATGTGGCTGACAGCAGTGTCTTCTGAGTGTTCCGCGATTCTCCAATGAGGATTTGGATGATAGTAAATAAACTGGCGTAACCTTGATTTCTTTCAAGGATTGCTTCGAATCATCTTCGCGACTACCTGAATGACTGTCTTGTCCTGGCTGCTGAAATATGTACACCATTATGTACTGACAACATTGAGTTTAAATTTGTATATAACTATTTTTATAATTTCGTTTCAGTTTATGCTGAAACATTGATCATTTTCTTTACAAGGCATTTAATTGACAGATATTTGGCTTAGATCTTAATTTTATGTAAAAATATAAGTACGCGTTACTGGCACAGCGGGAAAGGCATGGAGGGCGTTACACTTTGTGATGAGGGTACTAAGGAAAGGCTCTGATAAATCCAAAGAGGTTGCATATAAATCACTAGTTCGTCCAGTAATGGAATATGGGACTGCATGTTGGGATCCTTACAGATTAGAACATATAAAGACACTGGAAAAGATTCAAAAACGGGCTCTCAAGTGTTGTCGTAATAATTCACCATTAAAATGGGACACACTCACGGACCGGAGAACGCGAATTCGATTATGCGCAATGTTCAAAACATACAGAGGTGAGCCTGCCTGGAGAGAAATAAAAAATAGGTTGCAGCCGCCAAATTACTCTTCAAGAAACGACCAGTCATATAAATTGAGGGAAAGAAGACAGAGGACGGACACTGGAAAGTTTTCTTTTCTCAATCGTACTATCAGGGACTGGAATGCTTTACCTGCAGACTTATTAAAGGCTTTACCAATAACCAAAAATGTATTTAAAAATAGGCTTAAGCACTTTACTAATAGAAGGTAGTAACTATTTAAAGGGTGTAATTGATATCTTGTTATTTTAAGTGTTCTATCAGTGAGGAAGTGTATTGTGTCAGTGAAGTGTGCAGTGTCAGTGAAGTCTATTGTGTAAGTGAAGTGTGTTGATGTCAGTGAAGTGGCTGTGCAAAGTATTTGAACAGTGAAATGGTTAGAAGTGTTAGTGAAATCAGGTTGAATCAGTGCAGTGAGTGAGTTGACAGCGAAATAAGTGTAGTGCCGAAAGGTACTTGTGTCGGTATGAACCTGTCACACATCGTAAAAGTCATAGTGGGTCTTAGTTCCAAATTAGGGTTAAGATACAAATTAGATTTACTTTAAATGTTGTTTTAAGTGACCATGCTTCATTTAATTTAGGATACTCCTTGTTATTATTATTATTATTATTATTATTATTATTATTATTATCATCATCATTATTATTATTGCTATTATTATTATTATTAATTATTGTTTTTTATTTGTTGTGTTTATTATTAATTGTCATTATTTAGTGTAATTAGTTACCACTGCCACCGGGTATATACCCATTTGCAGTGTGAATAAATACATACAAGTAATTATCTTAAACATAGGTAATATTGTGCAAAATATGTAAAAATATCTAATATTAAAATTAAATAGGCATATAGGCCTAGTCGTCTTAGCAGCCTAATTCGATTGAATATTTATGACACGGAATATTTAAGAATTCAATTCACGTGATAGTCTGTTCACATATACATGTAGTATATTGAAACTGATTCTACTGAATTTCTGGGTTAAGTACAAGCAATGGATGAAGAAGAAATTATATCACGGCCTCCTTGCTACAAAATATACGACGACAAATAGCTTTTTGATGACAACAGAATGAATCTAGTAGGCTGTCTTCGGAAAATAGAAAGTTAAAAGTTCGTAAAACCTCACGTTCCCGTTCCCGGTCTCCGGTAAACGTCTCGTTAATTGTGAATGCTCACAATTAAATATCGTATTGTAACAATTTTTTTCTTCTCGTTCTCGTTGTTGTTTCTGTTCCCGGTTTATTGTGGATCAGCCTTGAGTTTCATCAGAGTGAAGTATATGACGATAGTGAAGATACTGTATACAATTCACTAGGCTAAATTGAAACTCGTGGTCATAAGTTTGATACAAATTCTACAGGGACATCATTTTATTTTTAGTAATATTTTTAATATTAACCTGGCTCTACCTTTGGATCAAGACCGTTTGCAACCTCCTTCCACGACTGGAGTTCGATGATACTGGCGTAGAATACAAATAAATCACTTTACTAGGTATAGGAGGGAAGAAAAGTAGTTCATCCATTTACGTAAACTAGGAAATATCGCGATTTTGAGTTTGATCATTTTCATTAGGTTTTTGTTTCATCAAAATACAGTACAGTATTAACAATAAGTGTTTTTACTCACGAACTGAGCTATTCATTCGGACGTACTATTCATTATGCAGTGTATATTATACCGTCTACAGCACTTTAGCGTACGATATAGAGAATGAAGTTAAATTGAAAAATAATCAAAATATGGATATTTAAACACATTTTTGAAAATGGTGGCCGTTCATTTCGATACCGGCTTCAGTTCTAATGTGCATATTATCGCACTATAGACTATTGTACCTAATCCCAATTATCAGTTTCGTCCCTCGTACTAGTAACTCACGTTGAAATAATTCTGTGCCTACTATATGAAAGATTACCTTACGTACTGTAAATTCAATTTTCATTTCTGCCCGATCCGAGATGATAAAATTACTCTAACATACTATCTATGGTCCGTGCAAGTGGTTATGTCGTAGAGTCGTAGAAAGGGAGGAAATCACGTGGCAGTTAATTACTTAACGAGGCCCTTTTATTTAAGTTATTTTGAACAGTTGTATAATTTTACGTAGACGTCCAATTCCTAACAGAAATTAATGTTCTCAGAAAAGAGCTAAGACAGCCCAGCCACTAGCTGGCGAATAAAAGCTGGTGGGGGAAACCTGGATACGACGTAAGCAAATGGACGACAGTACCTGTGCGAAAATGATTCAATATTGAAAGCCCTTTCGTCACTGGAAAACGCGAACATATTTTTGGAACGTACTGTTTATTATGACCGTAAGGTTACTATGTCTGTATATGCGGTCTTGGATCTGTGTGGAGGACGGTTGAACTTCATTAGTAGAAGGGGTGGGAGTGAAGTACATTAAAAAACTCAGGTGCAATAAAAATTGAAATAAAAATAAAATGATGTCTCTGTATAAATGTATTGTTTTAAAATCCAATATGACACACTATATTCTCTCAGGGTGCTTATGTCTATCGCTCTGTAGGCCTATAATAATTAAGGTATATAATTTCAGCCTGTCTTCATATAATGTGTGTATGTGTGCGTGTGCGTGTAATCCCTTTTTTTCCGTTTTATCCGTTCTTTATTCTGTTGTTTATGTCTATCATTTCTTAAGAAATGCATTAATTTATTATCCTATAAAATTTGATAGACTTCGTGATTCTTTTACTTGGTTATTTAACTCCACTGTATCAACTACTGCGTTACTTAGCGTCGATGGAAGTGATGACAGCGAGATGGTATTTGGCGAGATGAGGCTGAGGATTCGCCATTGATTACCTAACATTCGTCTTACGATTGGGGAATACCTCAGAAAAAAACACTATCAGGTAATCAGTCCATGCGAGGATCGAACCCACGCCCGAGAGCAACTCCGGATCGACAGACAAGCACCTCAGCCGACGGAGCTACGCATTCCTAATTTAGACCATAAGCCTGTTTTTCCTAATTTAGACCATAAGCCTGTCAAGTAGGCAGTACCAGGTTCGAGTTCCGTTCATAAAAATTCTTAGTGGCACTTGTGACGGTTAAGGTCTCAGTTGACGTTTTTCTCGGGGCTCTCCCATTTCCCCACAACGTCATTCCGTCCGATTTCTACTCCATTATCGCCGGCTAGCGACGAGAAGATGGGGCTGGTCTAGGGACGAATAGGTTTGCCTCCTCGAAACCTGGATACTCAGCGAAGCTTAGTGTAGTCAGCTTGTGTGGTTTGGGAATGCGTCTAACGTGGGGTTAGCACGAAATATCTACGAGGCCGCAGTGATCCCCTCATAATTGTAACAGATACAGTAATAACAAAGGTAAAGTCCACACCTGTGGAGTAACGGTTAGCACGTCTAGCCGCGAACCCAGGTCGTCCGGGTTCGATTCCCGGTCGGGGCAAGTTACCTGGTTGAGGTTTTTTTCCGGGGTTTTCCCTCAACCCAATATGAGTAAATGCTGGGTAACTTTCGGTATTGGACCCCGGACTCATTTCACCGGCATTATCACCTTCATCTCATTCAGACGCTAAATAACCTAAGATGTTGATGAAGCGTCGTAAAATAACCTACTAAAAAAACAAAGGTATAAACAAATACGCCTTCATAGCCTACAATGTGACGAAACAACTGAAATCGGAATTTAAAACCTATCTCAAAATCATGTTTTTCTTTATTTAATCATATTTACATACGGATTACTAAAGTTTATGATAAGCCTTCACGATCTGATGGTATAAAATAAAACATGACATAAGAGAATATCTTGATTTATTTGAAAAGTGCTTTTGAAACTCTCGAAATGCTATTCATTTATAACTAAGTGCCATTTACTTATTGTTTGCGATAACTAACTGAAAAAAAATGATGGAATGACTTTTATTTCGTAGCCTGTGAAGTCGAGTTGTTCTCTGGAGCAGGGCCGCATTCAATCGGACATTAAATAACACGAGTAAAATACTGCAAATTAACCACCAGATATTTCTGTATGGAGGTAAAAGTTAGTCCAATGCGCTCGGGCGTTAAATAGAGACAGAAGTAAATATTTTCGATTCGTGAACATTGTTACAGCAAAAAGCTATTTAATGAAATGTTATTTGTCAAAATATTACAAATTATGTTTAAATTAAGCGGTTTTGTTTGCATTGCAACAAACTCTCGTAAGGGTAATAATTTATACCGGGAAATATTTGTTCCCAACATTGTGTTCTCATTAAGGAAGCCCATGCAACACTCATTAATATATTTTGCAAGTTTGTACAACTTATTTGTATATCCGGTAGACTGAATTGCATTTCGAAAATTCCAGAATATTTGTAAATTTGTTTCAACGATACGATATTTTTTTTTTATCCAGTTATTATGCATATCAACAGCGTCATAACACACTGTGATAGTGATTGTATTTATTACATCGGTATTTTGATAAATGTCTATTCTCTGTCCATATAACATCCTGTGCCGTCTAGTGTTCCTAGGTGGGAGAAAATATTTAGATGTGGAGTTAGTCAGTTCTCATTATGAACTATAAAACAGAAATAACTTGGATAGATGAGACGAAGGAACATCTGGGCTTCACATCCAAATAGCAAATTCCATTATGCAAGATTAAATTCGATAGACATCTTCTCAAATCGTTCGACGCTAAATAACCTAGTAGTTGATACAGCGTCGTTAAATAACCGACTAAAAAAATTCTCAAATCATGTTATGTTATAAGGTGACAAAATCAAATTATTTTCGCTAGAATCAGTACTGACCACACAAAATTGACTCATCAATATCTTCTCCTAGATCTAGAACAAGGCTGGGCAGCAAGAGCGGATTCTACTCTCTCACGGGGAGCCATATGATTTCTCTTCAACCCCTTTCTTCCCCGCCGAACACCGCGCAGCGTTGATTGTGTGACTGATGAATATTAAGCGTCCCCGTTTAGAGTCTGGATGCGCTCCCGATGCCCAGCCCTAATCTAAAAGATCATCCTCCATCTTCTAGGCCTTACTTACTTACAAATGGCTTTTAATGGTTCACTGCCGTCTCACATAAGCCCTCCATCTATCTCTATCCTGAGCAACATTAATCCAGTCTCTACCATTGTATCCCACCTCTCTCAAGTCCATTTTTGTATTATCCTCCCATCTACATCTCGGCATCCCTAAAGGTCTTTTTCCCTCCGGTCTCTCAATAACACCCTATAGGCCTATGCATTTCTGAATTCACCCATACGTGCCACATACCCTGCCCATCTCAAACGTCTGGATTTAATACTCCTAATTATGTCAGGTGAAGAATACAATGAGTGCAGTTCTACGTTGTGTAACTTCCTCCATTTTCCTATAACTGCATCCCTAAGCACTTTATTCTCGAACACTCTTACCCTCTGTTCCTCTCTCAGAGTGAGAGTCCAAGTTTCACAACCATACAGAACAATCGGTAATATAACTGTTTTATAAATTCTAAGTTTCAGATTTTTTGACAGCAGACTAGATGATAAAAGCTTCTCAACCGAATAACAACACGCATTTCCCATATTTATTCTGCGTTTAATTTCCTCCTGAATGTCGTTCATATTTATTACTGTTGCTCCAAGATATTTAAATTTTTCCACCTCTTCGAAGGATAAATCTCCCATTTTTATATTTCCATTTCGCACAATATTCTGGTCACGAGACATAATCATATACTTTGTCTTTTCGGGATTTACTTCCAAACCTATCGCTTTACTTGCTTCAAGTAAAATTTCCGTGTTTTCCCTAATCGTTTGTGGATTTTCTCCTAACATATTCACGTCATCCGCATAGACAAGAAGCTGATGTAACCCTTTCTAGTTAGTGTAAATAATGTAAATTGTAAATAATAGTGTAATTGTCGAAATAGTCCACGTTTTGTTCTGTCCCACTTGACGAAACAACAGTCGCGTGAGCCGTCAGTCTAGTTATTCTCTTGCTAGATGGACGTGTGTCGTCTACTTAAAAACTCCAGTAATACTTAATCTTATAGCCTCCTCGGAAATAGTACAGTCCCCAATTATAATACCGATAAAAATTTGGAACTACTGCCAATTTTTTTTAAACAAGAAACTTAAGAACAATGAATGTGTTCATTCTTTCTAATAAGTTTCAACTAGTACCTACGCCAAAATTATGAAAATTCCAGAAAGTTGCGAGCTTCAGCTAATACAATGGAAGGCTTGTATTGAACATCAGGTGTATTTCCGTCTTTGATTTAGTAGTAAATAAGTTATTATTCCCGATCAACATCGATTAGCTTAATTGGTATGGACCGATACGTGACCCTTGCCGGGTTTGTCCGCCACACAGAGACTATGTGATGCGTTTCTAATGCATCTGCTCTTGTGGCCTAGGCTACAGATAATGGCAACCGCCTAGATTAGCATAAGCCTCGCGTCTGTTTGTCCGCGTTATAAATCCAATCCTAATGCCCCCAATACACGTGATGGATAGCGCATTATTTCTGCAATTTGTTTGTTTCTTGGTTTATTTAACTACTCTTTGTGACGTGCACTTATCATGTACCGCTTAATGAAAAGTCAGTGGGATGACTTTACATCGACAGGTTTGCAGTAGATTATGCTTTGGCTTTAGCGAACATTTTCCAACTTGGATCTTAACAGTGAACAGTATTCAATAATTTTATTTAGCTCTACTCTTTGATTAGATAAAGCATATTTTGAAGAAAATCTTCATTATTTATTTATATAATGTCTTGTCTTTTGTGGACTACAGTAGTGGCAAAAAAAAAAACCGGACCGACACTTGTAGCTGATTTCAGAGCCTTGTTCACTCCAGAGCACGATAGACTGGTAATTAAGAGTTTCGTGGTTCGTGCCTGGGAAGGAAACTTATTTTTTTTTGTTCCTTATTCAAATTTATTCCCAATACTTTTCGATTGCAGCGATATTTTACTAATTAATTAACTTATTATTCCCAGAACATGAATCTTGTGTTTGTGTAGTGTAATGTGGAGTCAAAGAGTGTGTGTGTTCTGAAATTGAGTTGTGTGTTGAGAATTTCATTTGGATGTGTGTTTGTATGTGTCCTATTGTTCTGGTATGTTTAGTTTCTGGCTTTTTGGTTGGATCTGTAGAATTTTCTATGTCTGTGTTGATGTCTCTGTATGTGTGGTTAGCATTTGTGATGTGTTCTGCATATGTGGAAGTGTTTTGTAATTTTGTTCCCCCACAGGAAACAAAACAAAACGAAAGGCGCCAAGACCAGCAACAACCAGTTCTGATGATGGCCTATAGCAGACCGAAACATGTTAATAAGGTAACATAAAAGTTAACACGTGAAAGACATATAATACGTTTTCCAAAACGGTTTTTTTAGTTTAATGTTTATAGATATGTCAAACCAAAAATGTTATTAAACATTTCATTTAAATTGATAAACCATTACGCTCCTTTGAGGAGTACATGAAAAATACTAGTAGGCTAATATTGTTTGTATAATGGATACCTGTAATACCGATCGAGCTGTGTAACATGAGATATTAGTTCAGATTTTTTGTCACAATTGCTTGGGTTCAACATAGCCTCTCGAAGGTTATATTGAGTTGGAGTTCTAAAAACTTGACTCTTAAAAATCCAACTTATGTACTTGAAAAACTAACTACCAGAAGTACATAATTTTTACACATCTAGAACTTTCTAACAATACTGAAGAACATATTTTAACCTTCTGAGTCCTGAGAGTATAATATACTACAGTATATCACACTTCATGATTATGATATAAGATGTATGTGCAGAGAATGAAGTACAGTATAATATACCTGAATTTATGCCCTAACTGTAACCTGCAGAATTTTTTCAACATTTTTCCTCAAGTCAGTGATTTTTTTAAAGTGTAGAATTATATTGAACTTTAAAAATAAAACAACAAATGCCTCATGACTTAGGAGGTTATATATTTTATTTTACATATATTATTTGTATTGGATTTATAGTTTGGGTTTAAAGATATTTAACACTTTTTAATCTGTAATTTATTCACTCTCAATTGTATTTTTGTTTGTATTGGAATCCCCTCCTGAGCACGAGTCTTACTCATTCAGGAGTGGGCTATAGTTCATATTATATTGTATTAACTTGTATTCATTGTATTCATTTGAAACTTACTAATAATAAATAAATAAATAAATAAATTTCAATCACTCCAATAAACTTACTGACACTGACATTTTTCAAAGAAAGTAGAGAGGGAATCTAAGTTAATCTGCAGTTTACAGAGACACAGATATGTGCTAACATGAAATACGGTTAAATGTTAAAAATCTCAGAAATGAACAATGAAGACATTTCTAAACTCTGCTAGTGTAAGCAGTGTAGAGAATTCAGTTTCCGAGCTGGAGTCACATGTAAGGCATATTTCATTAACTTAGTAATGGAATATGATTGAAAATAAAATTGATTTCTGATTCTCATATCACAATTCACTGCTCGTTTAAATTCATGTTTTACGTGTTACAAGTTTTGTAATGTCTAATACATATCTTCAGTAGTCCATTTACTACATATAGCGTAATGTAGTTTTACGAATTTATGAAAAATTGAGTGGTACTGTATTAAGCAACAAGTTCGTTACACAGCAACTAATTAGTGAAAATACGTAGAGCAGTGTGTAAAAAATTCCTCATTTTAATATTGTCATTTGATTTATTAAAAAATTAATTTTAATCACATAATTACAAGCGTTTTAATTTAATCTGCCAAGAAATTAATGGATGAAATACATAAAATGTTCTATAAAATAAACAGTGTAAATCAGTCGGAGCGTCTGAATTACAACAAACAGAAGCATAAAGTCATGTCACGATTCCTGGAAGCCTATTTTTTGCAACGCTACACATTTTAATTTTCATAAAAATGCAGCTATATAATTAATGTACAACTCCGAAATATTAGTAACTAATTATTTAATGTAATCAGTCACTCGTATGTATGTAAGCTTTACAATAAGACCGTGCATCTATCAAAATCTGATCCATTTTTGAGCTCCACACTACAACAAAATTACGGAGAAAAGTAAACAACTCGATATTTCCCGACTTCCTTTAGCCACGCTAATAAATTGATCCAGTCGCTCGGGCATGGAAACATTAACATAAGCTCAATGAACCTACACGAAATCGTAGGAATATTTTTAAAAACTTGAAATTAACACCGAATTAAAACAAATCGGCAATAATTAACGTTAATTTCGAAGATTGGGTCAGCTGCATAATGTTTTAAAGTTTTCGAAAACACCAGTTCTGCCCGCATAAGCGCCACTTGCAATTAACTGTAATGCACGTCATTATGGATGCAAAGTACAGCACAGTGCATTTGAATGCCAAAAATTCGCAGGTACCACAGATTAGTTACGGAAAATTGCATAGTTTCAGTTTTCACTCTGGTTCAGTTAAATAATGAGCTTTTTTATTTTCATATATCATGTGGTTGGGTCGGTAAATACAAAGTCCAGGCATTTCAACATCAATTATATCAAATTTTAGTACATTAGTGTTCAAAATCAGTGTGTATGTAGAAATATCTTAATTTAAAAACAAAATTAATTTAGCGTTAATTTTAGCGTTATTGTTTTATTTTGCAAGGTATATTACATACTAATTAGTACAACTACAAATGACAAAATACCTTTAAAAACAGTCAACCAAAATGAATGTAAACGGTGAACCGTGAGGAAATATGTTTACAAAACACATTTTAGTGTTTTATCACCATTAGCTGAAATGCTCTCTCGTATACCATTTCACAATGTTGCATATACAAATATTACTTTGGTCAAATAAAGCGTACTATTTTTAGAGGACACAAGGCAATGGAAAAATAAATCCTAAAAAGTTTAACTGCATTTAAAATTCGCAAGAATGTGTCACTTACAGAGATTTACAATTATTTTATCATTTGTTTCTGTAGCACTATGCATCTTTACCTTAAGAAATTAATCGAAAAGTGTGATTCCAAAACTTTCTCAGTCCAATTGGCCATTTGTATGATTTTTATATATTAAGTTTGAGACCACTATAATACACCGTGTACATAAAATAATGTAACAAGAATACACAGCAATAACTTTGAAACAAATGGGCATATTTTTATTATGTTCGTTTTGTGAGATTAATGCCCGTGTGCACCATTCTCGATTAAAATTTGACAATGGTTAAGTCGGCACTTGACCATCTTCAATGCCAATTTGCGGAGTATCAATCTTGATCAAAGTTAAACAAGCGAGTTGATGATCAAATTTGATCACGGGTGTCAAGTCGAGAAAACCAAAATGGCGGCACGATTTGACGTACTTGATGGAATTGAAGATGAAATGATGTATCATGAACACGCAAATCACTGTGCAAATAACAGAATTGGTGTTATTGCAGAAAGAATAAGTTTGTAGATAAATTATAAAAATGTTTATTTTTTCTCAAAATAGACTAATGTTTTATATATTATGTTTCTGCTTTGGAATATCGGGACTTTACTTGAGGACAAAATATTATTTAGGCCTAACTGTCCAATTTTGTTAACATAATAATAAAGCAGTTATTCCATGCCGGTAATAATATAGTAAAACTAAATGACCATTTTGTAGAATGCGATATTATCACTTATTAGCTATAGATTTGCCGTTTGAAACTCTTAAGACCTACATGACGTTTTGGACAATTAGGCTATTTACGCTGGAATTAAAAGAAATTACACGGATACCTTCCTTTCCCTCTTACTCCAAAATTCCAACCTTGTGCACACAAAATAAATTGGCACTAAAAACTTCCTTTTCGTATGCATGACGATGCGTATTCTACATACACAGACGATTTTTGTTTGTTTTTTTTTATGATTGTTAGCGAGGTATCCGTATACTGAAATTTTCCCAAATAAATTATTGGCACTGAAATGTGTCTTTTCGTAAGCAAGATGATGAGCATTCGACAAACACATACAAATCTGCTATTTTTAGTAGCCTATTTCAAGATAATTGTCAGTGAGGTATCCGTATACTGAAATTTTCCCAATTATTATCAATAATATGAAATAACTGCTGTATAAATTACGTTACAAATTATGTGGAATTATGTAAACACGTATAATTCATGTTGAATTGTGAGGTTAAATCCAACCAGGTAACCTGCTTTTCTCTTAGAGAACTTCCGTCAGTACTTTTATTCTCTAATATGGATGCAGAATTGCTGACGAGTTCTAAAAGAATTCCCACTTCGAACTGTGAGAAGTTGGGTGCTCTTTTCTTTTTTTTCTTCCATGATTATTGAAACTTGTTATTTGAAAACTGCGAGGCTGTTTGAAACAGTCCGACAAACAAAAACGAAACGATAATTGACAGAGTGCGTTCTTTCGCTGTTTTATACGCGGTAACCTAGCTCTCAGATGATTCTTCTCAAGCGAGCGTATCGTCAGCTGACGGTATTGAGTTGATCGAGGGAACATGTCGGTGCACCGCATCTGTAACTTGATCATTGTCAAGAATTAACCATGTTTCCGTGATTACTGATAAACGGGCTAGATGATCGAGAATGGTGCACACGACCATAACAGATGTTGGGAGTTCTGTTACACAGTTTCTACATGTGCGCCTCTGATTGCCCGTGTGATGTCTAATCGAAAGTCAATTTCGTTCCAAGTTTTTTGAAGCATAACTGGTGTGATCGTAAGAAAGAGGAAGGAAAGAGCTTAAGACGCTTGCGAAGGACTCTGTGGATAGTTGATTGTGGAATTCGTAATTCCCGTGATGCACGACGAATAGACTTTGTTGACTGTGTTATAAAGCTTCATGTATTACCGCAACTTGAGCTTCAAGTACAGTCGGTCTTCCTGCAGGTTTTGCCTCCCTTACGCTAACAGCTTGCATAAGTTTATCATACCCAGGGGCAGGTATTTATGGAGATTAATTTTACCATTTGTGTTTTTTAATATTGGTGTCGTTGGAGACTGATTTGTACTCTTGGCGGAGATTAATGGAACTTTTGGAAAATACAATTATTTTGGAATTGGAGCATTAACTCAGTATGAATATTACTTTCCAAATAATTAACAGTAAAATTTCGTTGACTTCTGATAAAGGTATGGTATGACCAATAGACAATATTTATTGGATTGAAACTGTATTTAACACACATTCATTCAAAACCAAAAAAAACTTGCAGGCCTCAAATTGACACTTTCAAATTATTAGTGACATGTTGAATTCTCCGTATTTTGAGTTCACTAATGTAATCAGAACACCTGGAATAGGCTACTATGTAATGTAGCCTACTTGGATAAGTAACAAAAAAAAACGAAAAAACTCAGGATATGCCTATGAAATTCTCTATAAAACGACGCAATAGTAATAATTCTCGAATGTGTTCATATTTCGCTATTAGAACTGTATTTCACGATTTGTCTCGATTGTTTTGTCCGGATATTATTAATCAGAATCACTTCATTCTTAAAGATTAGTAAAAATCTTATTGTATGCCTATATATATTATGTCGTGATTTTCGCGATCTCCATAAATATCCGGCCCTGCTCATATCATAGCCGAATATCACGTCTACTGGGTGTTCAGTTCAAAATGTGTCATGGCTCGCTGTATGCCGTCATGTGGCTAGCCGATGAGCCTAGAGAATTCAATCTTCCTACACTTCCGCAGAGGTGTATAACCTGTGAGGCAGAGAAGTTGCCTAGCAAGTACGGCGTTCATTCTGAAGAGTACGTACCGATACGTACGGTAACGCCGGTAGTGGCAGGAATGTGAACTGTTTGGAAATACGTACTGTCGGGATATGGGGAGAGGGTTAAGACGATTACTTACGTATTTGTTGACATTAACTTCGACGGTCAACATGGACACGGAGCATTTGATTTGTGTTGTGGAATGTTACCGTACGCAACCGATGATAACAAATACCCTGCGTACGACTTGCCGGCGCAAAACACAGTTCGAAAGAGGTTATGGTAGCACACAGACCGTACAGACCGCCATCTGTTACTACGACGTTCAAGTTATACCGTACACGTTCTCAAGTTCAGATTGAAGAACGCCTTAAATAATAGGCAACTTCTCTGACATATAAGCTGAAACTCGCTTCAAATCGGTGACCCAACAACAGTGACGTCATGACACACTTTGAAATGAACACTCAGTAGAATGTGCAACGAATATCGTAGACTCTCTTATAATTTCTTTGAACCTTTTCGCGATCTCCATAAATACCCGACCCTGCTCATACCATAGCCGAATATCACGTCTAGAAAGTGCATGACGAATATTGTAAACTTTCCCATAATTTCTTTGAACGTGTGTTGTTGAATTATTCCGATTCTACACAACGAGCTTTCTGTTCTAAATTCGCCATTTTCAGAAAAAATTAGACATAGGCTCAAGCACCAATGACTATTGCCAATGAATAAAATCTGCCAACTTTTGTTAACATCTTACAATAACCATAATTCAATTATTCTGATCATGGCATTAGATATTTTGATATTATTGTTACATTATTTTAGTATTTTAAGTTCATTTTCTTCCAAAACAAAAGGAAAAAACCCTGGAGGATGGGAGTTCGATCCGGTGCTGTGGATTGACTTCGGCGTAGCTCAATGGTGAGAGCGCGTCTTGGTACATAGAACCAAGGACCTGGGTTCGATCCCCGGCGCCGGAGCGAATTTTTCTCCTCTAATATTAATTGTTACATATACTCTGATTTACAAAAAAGCGGCAAATTTAATTGAATTCAAAGTGAAAAATGTCATTTTTGGTCGTTTCAGTCGTAAATCTTCTCTTATGTGAGAAATCTCCAGATAAAACATTTCCTTTCATAATACAACTTCCGTTAGAACCATCTTACAGATATCCTCGCCTCAAAAACTGAGTTCTTCATATTGAGAGATTAGTATGGTTCGAGAGGACCTTAATCACTCACAGTTAGCGAACTAAGCAATTAGCCAGACAACCAGCCAACTAAACTTTACCGAAACAACTTCATAAAATTACTCAACCTACTAATGGTGCCAGTAACGGAATGCATACGAAATGTCAGTTCTTACTTAATTCCCGATCTTGTTTCCTACTGAAATGGCTGAAAATTGCTATTGGCTTCATTCCACTGGTTTTTTATGAAGTACTAAGTGAATTTAATTGTGCAGTCAAACTTGTTTACTAATTATGCATTATTAATGGCAGCATATCTCCGAGATAGTTACGACAGATAAAAAGAAAAGAAAGTTCGTACGCTGCTTCTTTGCACCACCTGATTGCATAAACCAGTAAACTCACGTTTAGAAATCTAATTCGTAATCGAATTTTGATTATTATAATTCGTGGCTTGTCCCATCATTACTTCTGTGGAAATTTTGACATTTACCAATAGCGGGACGTCTTGGTCATGTGACTAGAACGACGCAAAACATTCGCTTAAATAACAAGGGACAGACAAGATCAGGGACAAAATTACTTTATATTTCCGTGTCTGAAATCGATCTAGACTTTTCATGCTATAGCATGAGCCACAATGGACGACTCATATTATTACATGTAGAGATGTCGCCATGTAATTTGTCCGCGAGGTGCGTAGATGGTGGAGGGAAGGCGAGCGGGCGGACGGGAGGGTGGAGCTTACAACCTGATCAGCCGCATGTGTGTTGAACGTGTCTGAGTGGCTGGGAGCAGTAGGTTCGTTCCAACAAGCGGTTCATGGATCAGTTCATGTACGGTTCCTGTACCATCTTATGTGCATGCGCTAGTTGAGCATCTGCTATGGGATTGAAACTGGACTGGACGCTGTTGGAACGCTTTCGCGGATCGTTATGTACTAAATCCAGAGATCCTTAACTGTGATCATCTTTGCTAAGAACGGGATGCTTCATTATTATCGTTTCGCAGCTAATTCTAATTGCAGAAAATAGAATTTCGATCATTTTCTATAAAAAGATGACAAAAAATATGGACGGCAAGAATTCCGATAATTCAATGTCGTGTACTGGGGGACTCTCATCTAAAAATAATTCTTTTTTTTTTAATTATTAATGTATGTACGTTATTTATTATATTTTTAATCAAAGCTGCATGTTGAAATTGTAATTAACTATTTCAATACCCTAATAATTTTCATTCCCTTTCTTTTTGGCGAAAATTTAAATTAAATCTCTAGTTTTATTATTCGTCTGTACTGTCACTTTTCATCTTTAACCTCATTGATGTGAACAGTCGATCATGTCTTTCTTCAGTATCCAGGAGACGTTGGTGAGCTTATGCGCATGCGCGTCTTGCGTACTCTTCCGTACATGCCTCAATCCACGGACTATTTCTGACCGTTCCGAACCCGTGTCAAAAGATTGTTGAAACGTCCGACTGGAGTACATGTTTCCGGTTCAGGACTGGTTCGGATTGTGTTGGAACGCTTTTTCTGTACTGCGCATGCTCACGATAGTTTTTTTTATTTTTTTTTTTTTTTTGAATTTTATTGGGTTATTTTACGACGCTTTATCAACATCTAGGTCACGATAATTACGGACGGTTCCTGACTGTTGTTGGAACGAACCTAGTATCAGATAGAGGAATGTAGAAAGGGAAAAACTCCCGTCACGTGATCTGAAGGTAGGCTTGACTGACCAGAAATTGGTTTCTGCGTCGCGGACAAATTACATGACGATATATCGACTCAAGTGTAATTTATACAGAAGTAAATATTTCTTTCTTTATCCGATTTACCTCCCCTGTACCGACATACAGACCATTACGATGTGGGGAAGGGAGGATATTGTCTCTGAATCAACACTACACTTCGTTCCATAATGTCTGACAGGCGAAGTAAACATTCCCGGTAGAGGAGGAGAGAAGTATAATTGTTATTCAACCAATGGCAGAGGTCTCATGCCACGCTTGTTTTGAAGTTGGGAGGGGGTAGAACGCTTCAGACCGCCCAACTTCAAGATAAGTGTGGAATAAGACCTCTGCCATTGGTTCAACAGCGATTATCCTTCTCTCTCTCTCTGTCCACAATGTTTACGTCGCTGTCAGACATTATAGAATGAAGTGTAGAATCGACACAGAACACAGGGCTACCGCAGAGACATCACAGAACAATAGCAAGACAATGGACAACCATCCAGTTCCATAGACGGAAGATAAAAATAAATCTAACTAGGTCTATTTATTTATGTATTTATTTTACGGTACTAATAATTGTAACATAAAATAAAAAATAAATAGAATTTTAGCTCACCCCTGAAAGAGTAGAACTCGTGCTCAGGAGCGGATTCCTGAATTTAAATTAAGAAGTATATAATATAATTTGTCTTATGTCTACTACACAATAAGAATATATAAATTTAAAATTTACCATTTTTCATTATTTATAAAATCCATACATAACCTTCTGAATTTAATACTAAAACTGTTAGAATTGACAAGATTAGGATATTTAAATATAAATTTGTTATACATTCTTGGGCCTAAATTACTGCTATGATTAAATAATGTAGCAGTGTTACATTTTGGTTCAAACAATCTTAAAGAATCCATACTTTTTGTTTCATAACTATGAGAATACAACTCAAAGTGATTTCGATTTTTATGTATGAATTTTATTAATATAGTATAATAAATTTGTCTTATTTTAAGAACATTAAAGTCTAAAAACAATTTTTGATATGTATATTGGCAATATTAATTTACGAAGGAGGAATTAAAAAGAAGGACTAGGCGCTTCACCACACAGCACTTTGATAGCTTTGGCTACACTACTACTGGAACATAGCGTAGAATCTAATAAGTTACAATCCTTCATATCTAGAAATGAATAAGCTTATTCATTGCTGTAAAGCCAGCAAATAATTAGGCCTTAATACAGAACCGCTTAGAAACCTAACTGTTGTTAACTTATCCAGAAGAAAAAAGTCCGATTATCTAATAGTTGAGTAGAAGTTGAATTTTTTTTTTTTATTTTTCCCGGTAATTCTCTAAATAGTTAAGCTTTCAGCTAAAAGATTTTCTTTCCTGTTTGTGGTAGGTTTCTATTATGAATAATTCTCAACTAGTACTAAGGAAAATACAACGTTGCAGTTAAATTTCTCATCTATGTTTAGTAGCTAGTTTCATAGAATTCAAGCCTTTGGAGTTCGCAGAAGAGATTGTTATTCCTAACAGCATGCTATTTGATACCTAAGTTTACAGTGAGGTTTCCAGAATACATTAAAATATTTTCGAAGTAGTCTGTGTGAAAACGGGAAACTTAACGTTATCTGCTGTAGTATTTGTACAAGCTTGGAGCAAATATTAGCACAACATTGATATTATTGGTAGATCGGAAACTGATATAAGAAAACATTTATACTTTTAAATAAACCAACAAATAAAATGGAACTCTGGATAGAAACAAAATAGGCCTATCTGACAGTTATAGAAAATAAGAAATATATAAGGTGAACAAGAAATAAAGATAGAGAACTTTAACTCTGTAATTCCATATCAATAAATCCAATTAAATTAAACAATAAATAAGTAAAAGAATCCAAGTTCTAATAAATAATATTATGGCATGTTCAGATACTATCACACTGGTTATGTGGAAGAGAAGGCTCAATGGCCTTAACACTGCCAGCTAAAATAAATTGTTATTATTATTATTATTATTATTATTATTATTATTATTATTATTATTATTATAAGTGACAAACGGCCGTCGAATTTAGAGGCAGGATTTTCTTGTTTACATGTCTCAAATATACGACACGGAATTAATGATTTTGTCCTTTTTCTAACGAAACCATTGGTGCAATTTCTAGAGCCTCAAAAATTAAACGTTATCGCTAATAATAATAATAATAATAATAATAATAATAATAGTTGATATCTTCTATTTCCCCTCCGCTAACATTCTCTGTAGACTGTGCCCACATTGAGAAGTCCCTACTTCTTATAATGTACCCTAATTTTGCGTATTTCTCTTTTTAATATAGTATAATTTTTATTTAGTATTCAGTCCAAATTACATATCATGGTTTATTTTAATATCTGTACCTTTATTCGAATTTTAGGTTGTTTGCTTACCATAGAGATAACCATTTAAACTGTTATTTAATGATGTACACATGATTTGTAAATATGTTAGATGTAGGGGAGAGTTGGGTAGTATCGGACATCGGGTAATATCGGACAGTGCGTTTCTTTCATCTACCACAGATGGTAGTATCTGAATGACGTGGTTGCGTAACTGTATGCGACATCACAGAAACGTAACAATGTCATTCAGGTACTATCATCTGGTGGTAGATGAAAGAAACTCACTGTCCGATATTACCCGATGTCCGATACTACCCAACTCTCCCCTAAATTGTTTGATATATATATATATATATATATATATATATATATTTCACAGCCATCATATGGTAAAATGTTGCATAAGATATTGTTGAGTCAAATGCCTGAAGATGTCCGAGGGCGAAAACGTTAGCACATTAGTTGTCTATAACATTCAATGAATATTTACATTTGTAAGTGTTGTTGATGTTTTTTAAACCATGATATGTCATTTACACTGAATACTAAATAAAAATCATACTATATTACATTGTGGCCTATATTGACTATCGGAAAATCACTATTACCATTTCTCTTTTGTTAAGTCCATTTTCGAATGAATTCAATTCAGTATTATTTTGTGTCGTAATAATATAATCTACCAGAAATTAACTCCTAGATACTACAATTACAAAACCCTTACTGCGCTAATATGGTCCTACAATCGGTTTATAAAATAACAGACATAAATTGTAGCCTACTGAGACACATTACGGAGTATGATATAAGCTAACACAATAACACAAGAGAAGTATGATATAACATTTATAAACAAAACACTGAAAGCAGCATTCCTAATCGATGCGTCAGTACCTTCCGCAGATAACTACTCTCTGGGAAAAAGTACAGAGAAAAATAGAAAAATACAAGCCGTTTAGCATAAGAAGAACTAGTCTCACATCTCCGTAACTCCCGTCATCATTTCAGCAGATGGCTTTATTCCCGTACACTTCGCCGAAGTTTGTAACAGCTGGATGTGCCCATGGGAAAGATCATAGAAGTAAGCTTACAGGAGACAGTTAAGATAGTTCGGGGATTCCTTCAACAAACGAAAGAGACAATGTCCGAATTTAGGACTAATGTATTCTCCGTCACTGAGTAGGGCCTATAATACACAAATTCATACCTAAACTTGAAATTAAAATTCCGTTTAAGCCTAATGAACCATACCCGGAACAGTGTAGGTAAAGTACAAATATTATTATTATTACTATTATTATTATTATTATTATTATTATTATTATTATTATTATTATAGGGAAAAATACCTTCGGGGAGGCCGAGACGTTGATGGAAGGATAATATTAAAATAGATTTGAGGGAGGTGGGATATAATTGAGGACATCACCCGAATAAGGGCGTATACAGCAAAATGTAGTTCTGATATAAACTAATTTCAATATTTGTAAGCTGTCAGGTTCATCATAGTCGCGTCGAAAAAGTTTTTCATTACTGTTAAATAGTTTCGAGGATACTGAAAACAAAATTATTTAAACATAACAGCAAATAGTATGTTATGCTATTAGTAAATAAATATAATATGGAACTCTGTATACGCACTTTTTCCGGCGACAATATGTTTTAGTACTGTTTTTAATTATTCTGATGTTCTAGGTGTCTAACTTCACATGAAAATTAATTATATATGGGAACATCTCGTACTTTATTAATAATTTTGTCTTAAAAAAGTAAAATAAAATAAAGTCAGGAAAATAAAATATACATTTACCATAACATATTAAATAAAAATATTGAATAATTACACAAGTAGGCCTACAAAATAACATTACATTTTTAGTTTATGGTTTTCTTGTTCTTATGTCTTTTTCTTCTTTATGCATCATCACTATTGTTGCTAGAGTCATCTTCAACATTGTGTGATGATGTCCCTCCTTTATTCAGTATTGAGTTCAGCCAACTTTGGCCATCTTCATCTAAAAACTGCAAGAGGTCTCTTAATTCTTTCGCCTTGGAGAGTTCCAAAGGCACTGGGTTCATTTGTGTTAGACTCAAAAGTTTCAGCGACATTTCAATTCCCGTCTTCCAAATGTTGAAGGAAACAAATGCAGATTATAAGGTTCAAACTCAAAATACCCCTGATGTTTAAACTTTTGTATCATGATTGTATTAGGATGATATAAGTGTGTACCCGTTTTATCATTGAGGATGTCACCTGAAACCAGTTTGTCTTGAACTGTTGTTAATCGTTTTTCTGAAATTTGCAAGAGACTCAATAGAAATTTTCGACACACATCAATATTTTTACCCCATTACAGAAAATATATTTCAACACATTATCCCTATTCTTGTAAGACTGAAGCTTCTTAGTTTTTAGATTCACTCTTTCAAGGCAAGAAGTAATAAAATAATATTGTTCTAATTTCGAATCCATGTCCCAAAAGCGTTTAAAAATAGAGAGTTGATCGTCCTTTTAAATTTCATGTGTAACCTACACATTTTCATACATCATTTTCTTACCGGTGTAAATGACTTCTTTTTCATTTCCTTGCCTGTACAAGTTATGTATGACTTGCCACTATTTCTATTTATTTTCCTTTCTTGGGTTTTCCATTTAGTTTTCTTCACAAGCTTCTTTTTTCACATATTTTCGGTCATGATTCACTGCTGCAACTGACAACCTGAAGTAGGCCTAAACATCGAATACTAGCCTACTACAGTATGGCTTTCAACAGCATGTGAGTGTGACTGCCGCTTTAGTAGGTGCGTTCACTTGTTCAACGCAAACACGTAACATTGTGTCCTGTGTTACGTAATGAAGCTAGACGTACGAAAATTTACTACAGTGTACTATACGCATTCAAATATCTAATCTCTTGATAGTCGGAAAATGGGCGTATAAAGGTATACGCCGTTATTCGGGTGAAGTCCTCAATTATAGACACTGGATTAATCTTGCTCAGGACAGGGACCAATGGCGGATTTGTGTGAGGGCGGCAATGAACCTCTGGGTTACTTAAAAGCCATTTGTAAATTATTATTATTATTATTATTATAATTATTATTATTATCATCATCATCATCATCATCATTATCTCTCCGGTTTGCGGATGTATAAAATATGATAATTTACATGGATTGAACTTACATCTATTTAATGTGTAGTGTATACTTTTTGAGTTTTATGTCAGTTATTATTTTATGCCTTTTGTTTAGTCATGTATTATAATATTATTCTCGTCATCTTGCATATCTTTGTAATACTATTTATATGATTCCATTCTTTCATTTGCAATTATTATTTTATTTAATTGCCATTATTTTAATAATTACTCCATTGTACTTTTATTGTAATTTACATCATTGCTAATGATTTTGTTATATTGTCTTTGTGCTGAACTGTAATTGGCCACTGACTGTAGCACAGCACATTAATATAAGTAAATAAGTAAAAAATAAATTATTATTATTATTATTATTATTATTATTATTATTATTATTATTATTATTATTAAGGATGGAGGATGGATAGTGCAGAGAAAAAAATTATCTCCGGCATCGGGACCCGAACCCGGGTTTCAGCTCTACGTATTGACGCTTCATCCACTAAGCCACACAGGATTCCAATTCCGATGCCGTATTGAATTCCCTCAGTTTAAGTTCTACCTCTCAGTTTTCCCTTTGATGGCCTACTCTCATGTACTCTGTCACATAATATGTGACAGTGGCACAATGTCCAACGCACTATGTGCAGATGTACACTCATTACGAGTTACTAAGTGGCCGGGATCCGACGAAATCAATCACTAAGTGATTACTAACGCATATCATATTATAATAAAAGAATAATATAAATAAATAATATTATATTACTATTATTATTATTATTATTATTATTATTATTATTATTAATTGAAACGCAGGGACAAACTGATTCAATATATTTTGATTTCAGCAAAGCTTTTGATGTAGTTCCGCACTATATCCTTCTTCATAAGTTAGGAAATATTGGCCTTTCTGTAAGCTACGTAAAGTGGTTCGAAAATTATTTAAGTAATAGAGTTCCATGTGTAAGACTGTTTAATATACACTCTTATTCTTATAATATAAATTGCGGAGTCCCGCAGGGATCTACTTTAGGACCTCTCCTATTTATTATATTCATAGATGATATATGTAAAAGAATAAGTTCTGACCGTTTATTATTTGCAGACGATTTAAAAAATTTTCGTGCAATCAAAAGTAGTACTGACTGTCAATCACTTCAATGTGACATTAATTCAGTCGCTAAATGGTCGGAAGAAAATGGTATGAAAATTAACGTATCCAAAACTAATGTAATAATCTTTTCTAGAAAAACTTCTTCACTGAAATTTAATTATTATCTAAATAATGTACTAATTAACAGAACGGATTGCGTAAAAGATTTGGGAATATTCTTTGACAGTAAATTGTATTTTCATAGTCACGTTGATTACATTTACAATCACGCAAACAGAATGCTAGGAATAATACGGTCAATAACTTATTCTTTTTCCACGCCCGATTATCTTTTAATGCTATACTATACATTGGTGCGATCGAAACTCGAATATGCATCTGTAGTTTGGAACTCGATTACAACTACGGACTCGGCTAAATTAGAAAATATACAAAGAAAATTTATATCCTTATGTTCATTCAGATTTCTGCCCATTAATTCCGGGTACAGTTATGAGAGAAAATGTGAATATTTTAATTGTCAAAATCTATATGCTAGACGCCATGAGCTAGATTATCTGTTCTTTTGTAAAGTCCTCAAAGGTGATATATCCTGTGACTCTTTCTTAAACAATATTACCTTACGTATTCCAACAAAAGATATGAGAGCCCACAAACTTTTCTATATTAGAAATTCGAAATTTCTTTCACCAGTCTCCAGATGCATTAAAAATGCCAACATGCATGGCTGCGAATTCGATTCCTTCAATGTATAGACTTAGTTTGCTCTTGGCAACGATTTATCATTTATGTATACTCAATTATCATTGTCTCATAGTATTCTTAGTTATCCATTCATCTTCATTATTGTAATTAATTGTAATTATATTTATGTGTAATAATTATTCTTGTTTTATGTTTTTGTTATATTTGTTCTGAACTGTAATTGGCCACTGGCTGTTGTACAGCACATTAAATAAATATAAATAAATAAATATAAATAAAATATAAATTATTATTATTATTATTATTATTATTATTATTATTATTATTATTATTATTATTATTACTGCACAAGACGCTGTAAAAGTTAATCTTCAATTTACATTAACTAGTTTATATCTATTATGTATGAAATATTGTTGTTATCAATGATATTAATACGAACCTTATCATTGATTATCATAATCATCATCATCATCTTGCAAGATTTAGGGCCGTAAGACCTGTTATGGTTCCAGATCACAACAATAAAATAGTTCTATCAATTTTCTGACCTGTCTTCCAGGGCTTTTGTATCCTTGAGTTCTATAATGAAAGTAAATTGTATGGTATTCTATCTTCTCGCATTCTATTTGCGTGCTGGAACTACATGAAACGGTATTAATCGATTTCATAATTTATTGAAAATATATTGAGTTCTCTTATTTCTTTATTACTTTTTCATCTGCTAATTTATATCCAGCCACTTCAATTTTCTTTTGTATCTTTTTAGTGGTCACTCAGCATTCTGAACCACAGGACTGTATATTGGAACCGAAATCTTTTTATAAAATGTTTTCTGTTCTAACCTTTCCAAACTATGTCCTTATGGTCCCGCATAAATATTAAAATTGACTGATTTTGTTATTTATATCTTGATCTTTGCTTTGCACCTAAATATAAGAACTCCTCAATAGTTAAAATTCATAACCATTTCTATCATTAATATTGTTAATACACGGACAATTTATTTTGGCTTAAGTCGGTAAGGTGTGTTTTGAGCATAAAATGTTCCCGTAGGCCTATCTATATTACTAATACATTATTGAACTTAAAGTACGGAAATTTTTCTCGAATAGGATACCAGTGCTTTGCGATATTGCCATTATTATTATTATTATTATTATTATTATTATTATTATTATTATTATTATTATTAGTAGTAGTAGTAGTAGTAGTAGTAGTAGTAGTAGTAGTAGTAGGTCTATTATTATTATTATTACTGTTATTATAAGTATTATTATTACTATTATTATTATTATTATTATTATTATTATTATTATTATTATTATTATTACTAGCCGTACCCGTGCGCTCCGCTGCACCCGCTAGAAATAAATATAAAGTAATTACATAATTAAAATAGGACGTTTGATCCAGGGAACATTCGTGTTTGATAGAAGGATAAATCGTTTAAAATGTTACTTAAATTAAATTGTATTTAAATAATTAAAATGCGGTCATTTTGGTCCAGAAAGCAATCATTTGGTGCAATAACAATTCCTTTAACATGTTTCTTAATTGTTATTACATGCAACCATAGTTTAATGAAGATTGACATATCATTTAGTTTTAATGTGTATACTTTATATTACTTGCTATATGTTTAAGAAGTTATTGTAATAACATTGTAGAATTATGTCCATCTAGAGCAACTACACTTTCCAATGGTGAAATAATAATTAAACAATTAATTAGCTTCCGATATTACTTCATACAAACACAGAAACATTCTATGTACGTTATCTTTTAGCTTTCTATTGTTGTTGTCCAAGGCCCCTAATAGACGAAGTCATATGTTTTTATTTCAATACAGCGCCTTAGATGGCGTTGTTATTGTAATTTTAAAACTCATTTATCTCATTAAATATCAGTCCTATCAAAATTTTGTATAGAATAAAATTTATCGGAAATTATTTTTGAAGAAACGTTTGTTATGTAACATTTTTCACAAAAATCAATAATGAGCGAGATATTTCGATTTATTTAATTCAGGCCCCCTTATAACCCCCCTTTTAAATAACGTACTTTGAATGCCATATAGCCTAAAATCTAAGTTACAACGAACTTAATTTATATTCCAATTTTCATCGAAATCCATTCAGCCATTATCGCGTGAAAAGGTAACAAACATCCAGACAGACAGTCATACAAACAAAAATTTCAAAAAAGCGATTTTCGGTTTCAGGATGGTTAATTATACATGTTAACACCAATTATTTTTGGAAAATCGAAAATTACCTGAAAAACTTTGGCTACAGATTTATTATTAGTATAGATTATTATTATTATTATTATTATTATTATTATTATTATTATTATTATTATTATTATTATTATATATGCCACATTATGGTAGCAACAAACCGAGATTATTTCTTTTCGGTTTTACGTAGCCGGAAAATATTGTTTAATTGGTTATTTCACTATTTTCTTTATTTCTAGTCAGACATCCCGGTCCCTTTGTATTCCATTCAACTGTCTCATAGCTGTCTGGTCATAACCAGCGATAGTCACAAGAGAGCTAATAAAGTTGATCTCCAAATGGACATAGGAAGAAAGGACGTCCACGATTTACATGGAGAGGAAATATTAAGAAGGCTAAGGAATCCAGAGGACTTATATTGTATGAGAATATGTGGATAAACCGTTCAGAATGGAGAAGAAAATTGCGAAGCAACAGACAAGTGGAGAAGCTTTGAAGAGTAAAAGTAAATATTTGACGACATTTTATCAACTGCGACGTTATCTAGACTGTGAAATTGGTGTTAGCAAGATGAAATTTTGGTGAGATGAGACAGAAGAGTCGCTATGGATTACCTGATATTCGAATTACAGTAGGAGAAATCCTCGGAAAGAACCATATCAAGTAGTTATCCCATTTGGGATTCAAATATATGCCAAAATACGAATTCGAGTCAAGGGAATAGTTCCATGTTTCTGAGCTACGCCGGTGGCTGAAATATTCTAAATATTGTCATTTTAAAATCCCGATAAAAATTGACTTAGGTGTTAGACAAGGATGTCCATTGTCACCCTTATTATTCAATATTTTCATTCACAAAATTGTTTAAACTTGGTTAAAAGAAATACCACAATTCAGTGCTGGAGACATGCAATTAAACACTGTGATTTTCATTTATGACCAGGTTATTCTTGCGCCCACGGCAGATGATTTACAGAGAGGTATTTGTAAACTCAGCAAAATCACTAGAAATCACAATATCATTATCTTCTATGACTGGTATTTAGAAGGAAAGGACTAATAAGAGCAAACATAGCAATAGAAGACAAATCATTAGAACAAGTGAAAGACTTAAATTATCTTGGATATAAGATTGGTACAATAAGGAATCAAAATTTGGACACACAACTGAGTAATTTTAGCTTATTTGTAGAACGATAAAACCAACGCTACTAGGGAAAGTAAGAATTGAAACGATATTACAATTTTAAGAACTACCGACCTTCAATTATCTTGGATATAAGATTGGCACAGTAAAGAATCAAAATTTGGACACACAACTGAGTAATTTTAGCTTATTTATAGAACGATAAAACCAACGCTACTAGGGAAAGTAAGAATTGAAACGATATTACAATTTTAAGAACTACCGACCTTCAATTATCTTGGATATAATATTGGCACAGTAAAGAATCAAAATTTGGACACACAACTGAGTAATTTTAGCTTATTTGTAGAACGATAAAACCAACGCTACTAGGGAAAGTAAGAATTGAAACGATATTACAATTTTAAGAACTACCGACCTTCAATTATCTTGGATATAATATTGGCACAGTAAAGAATCAAAATTTGGACACACAACTGAGTAATTTTAGCTTATTTGTAGAACGATAAAACCAACGCTACTAGGGAAAGTAAGAATTGAAACGATATAACAATTTTAAGAACTACCGACCTTCAATTATCTTGGATATAAGATTGGCATAGTAAAGAGTCAAAATTTGGACACACAACTGAATACATTTTAGCTGCTTTGTGGAACGATAAAACCGACGTTACTAGAGAAAGTAAGAATTGAAACAATATTACAATTTTAAAAACTACTGACCATTGGCCTACCTTCTTTGTTTTACGAATCCGAATTCTGGACATTGACGAAATGAAACAAGAAACGCATATATATATATATATATATATATATATATATATATATATATATATATATATATAACTAAAATGAGTTTCTTCAGACCAGTTGCGGGGTAAAGAAGAATAGATAAAAATATATAACCAGGGAATTACAGAAGAACTGAACATTATATCTGTTTTAACAACAATAAATAAATATAAAGAATATTGGCACACACCTTTTAAGGATGACGGATACCAGTAGGCGTATATCTAATATAGCCTACATTTTTCATTCCAGGACTCCAACTACAATACATTCCATGGTATTCATACATCGTTTCATTGCTAGAATATGGAACATGTAAAAAAAATCTTAATAGTACTAGGCCCTACAATGTCTTAATTATAGTCACAGTCTAGTTGAAATATATAGGGCCTACAGAAGAGTTTTAAAATATATCCTACCAATAGGCCTACAACATAAGGGGTTAGTATCGATACTTAATACAAGACAGAAATATTCATGCAGCATTATTGAATGTCATAAATTCACCTACAGAATGGAAGGCATGAAAAATTAGGCACTTCTTTAATTTGGCTCTAAATAATTTTACATTTTGAGTTTGATTTTTATATCCATAGGGAGGCTATTACAAATATTTACTGCCATATAATGCACGATATATTTGACGATGCGTATGAAAGTCATTTTTGACGAATATTTATACTATGAAACGTTGAATTAGTTACAAAGTTTTCACGATTACATACGAGGAAGTTTATTAATAAAAGCATGAAAGTAGTTGACAAGTCACGGGCATCACTTTTAGTTTTTTTTAATGGTCTTACACGATTCCCTAGTGTCGGAAGACCACAAATAAATTGAAGCCAGCAGTTTCTATATGGATCCGGAATGGACCAACAGGCCTAATTCTTGAAGGAGAAGGAGAAGAAGAAGAAGAAGAAGAAGAACAAGAACAAGAAGAAGAAGAAGAGGAAGATGATGATGATGATGATGATGATGATGATGATGATGATGATGATGATGAAGAATTGGTAATGATGATGATGACTGTCAATTTTGTAACTGTTTTATCCTTAAATAAATTACATCAATTAATAATAGTACAGTAATAATAATAATGGAAATAATAATAATAATAACAACAAAAATAATAATATCATCATCAGTAATTTGCAAGATAGAATGGCTTTTCCGTTACCGATTTACTTTGGTATTATGAATATTATCATGAATCTCTATATAGGCTATGCGATTAATTTCTCTGGATCCCAACTCAAAGCATTTAATTGTACCATAAGGAGAGAATGTGACAAGAGCTTAGTAATTTTTGTTATAGCTGTGAAGTAGGAGAGTGCTTTTAAAGGCTAAGAAAAATAAATAGGCGCACCGTGTTTACAAAACTTTGCAGTGTTTGTGGTGTAGATCACCGCTGTGGAGTGCCCGCATTCTCGAGTGTTATTTTAGGCCTTAATCCTAGTTGTGCGGAATTAAAATATAACGGAGATAACTTCTGAAATTTCACAAGCACATACCATACACACAAGCAGCATAAGAGTGCAATAGAACCACAAGTTCACTCCACAGAGAAAGAGAAAGAGAGAGAGAGAGATCCTCCCACTCTTGACAAACTTAAATTTCTATTCATTCGTCTTACAGGGCGAGAAGAATAGCCACAATACAAACACATCGCCACTCCAGCCTCGCGTATGAATGGAAGTAGTCAAGAGTAACTTGTAAATCACACCAATATGCGTTAATCTATTGCAAATCGCTTTGGTCAAAGTTTGACATTCTGTACCGATTATTTTTATGTTATTCATTTCAGGACTTTATATATTGTAAATGCGTAAATATTATTTGTACAATACTGACTACTTTTACATTACACGTACCAGGACTTTCTAAATTACAATAGCGTACACATTATTTGACATCTTGTACAGATTACTTATATATTACTTATTTCAGAACTCTCTAAATAATTACAAATGCGTAACATTATTTGACGTCTTGTACTGATTACTTTTATATTAGTCATTTCAGAACTCCCTAAATTACAAATGAGTAAGCATTACTTGTAGTTTGGTGCTGATTACTTTTATAGGTGTATTACTCATTTCAGAGCTTTCTAAATTACAAATGAGTAAACATTATGCCATCCTGTACTGATTTGTCTACCTTTATATTAGGCTTACTCATTTTAGGACTCTCTAAATTACAAATGCGTGAATATTATTTGACAACTTGTACTGATTACTTGTATATTACCCATTTCAGGCCTCTCTAAATTACAAATGCGAGAACATTATTTGACATCTTGTAGTGATTATTTTTATATTACTCATTTCAGGGCTCTCAATAATCACGAAAGCGTAAAAACATTATTTGACATCTTCTATTGATGAATTTTATATTATCCATTTCAGGCCTCTCTAAATTACAAATGCGAGAACATTATTTGACATCTTGTATTGATTATTTTTATATTACTCATTTCAGGGCTCTTAATAATTACGAATGCATAAAAACATTATTTGACATATTGTACTGACTACTTTTATATTATCCATTCCTGGACTCTCTAAATTACAAATGCGTGAAAATGATTTGATATGTTGTACTGATTACTTTTATATTAGGATCCACTCATTTCAGGACTCTCTAAATTACAAATGCGAGAACATTATTTGATATCTTGTACTGGCTACTTTTATATTATCCATTCCAGGACTCTCTAAATTACAAATGCGTGAAAATGATTTGGCATGTTGTAGCTACTGATTACTTTTATATTGGGATCTACTCATTTCAGGACTCTCTAAATTACAAATGCGTGAAAATGATTTGGCATGTTGTAGCTACTGACTGCTTTTATATTGGGACCTACTCATTTCAGGACTCTCTAAATTACAAATGCGTGAAAATGATTTGGCATGTTGTAGCTACTGATTACTTTTATATTAGGATCTACTCATTTCAGGACTCTCTAAATTACAAATGCGTGAAAATGATTTGGCATGTTGTAGCTACTGATTACTTTTATATTAGGATCTACTCATTTCAGGACTCTCTAAATTACAAATGCGTGAAAATGATTTGGTATATTGTAGCTACTGATTACTTTTATATTAGGATCTACTCATTTCAGGACTCTCTAAATTACAAATGCGTGAAAATGATTTGGCATGTTGTAGCTACTGATTACTTTTATATTGGGATCTACTCATTTCAGGACTCTCTAAATTACAAATGCGTGAAAATGATTTGACATGTTGTAGCTACTGATTACTTTTATATTAGGATCTACTCATTTCAGGACTCTCTAAATTACAAATGCGTGAAAATGATTTGGCATGTTGTAGCTACTGATTACTTTTATATTGGGATCTACTCATTTCAGGACTCTCTGAATTACAAATGCGTGAAAATGATTTGGCATGTTGTAGCTACTGATTACTTTTATATTGGGATCTACTCATTTCAGGACTCTCTAAATTACAAATGCGTGAAAATGATTTGGCATGTTGTAGCTACTGATTACTTTTATATTAGGATCTACTCATTTCAGGACTCTCTAAATTACAAATGCGTGAAAATGATTTGGCATATTGTAGCTACTGATTACTTTTATATTGGGATCTACTCATTTCAGGACTCTCTAAATTACAAATGCGTGAAAATGATTTGGCATATTGTAGCTACTGATTACTTTTATATTAGGATCTACTCATTTCAGGACTCTCTAAATTACAAATGCGTGAAAATGATTTGGCATGTTGTAGCTACTGACTGCTTTTATATTGGGATCTACTCATTTCAGGACTTTCTAAATTACAAATGCGTGAAAATGATTTGGCATGTTGTAGCTACAGATTACTTTTATATTAGGATCTACTCATTTCAGGACTCTCTAAATTACAAATGCGTGAAAATGATTTGGCATGTTGTAGCTACTGATTACTTTTATATTAGGATCTACTCATTTCAGGACTCTCTAAATTACAAATGCGTGAAAATGATTTGGTATATTGTAGCTACTGATTACTTTTATATTAGGATCTACTCATTTCAGGACTCTCTAAATTACAAATGCGTGAAAATGATTTGGCATGTTGTAGCTACTGATTACTTTTATATTGGGATCTACTCATTTCAGACTCTCTAAATTACAAATGCGTGAAAATGATTTGGCATGTTGTAGCTACTGATTACTTTTATATTAGGATCTACTCATTTCAGGACTCTCTAAATTACAAATGCGTGAAAATGATTTGGCATGTTGTAGCTACTGATTACTTTTATATTGGGATCTACTCATTTCAGGACTCTCTGAATTACAAATGCGTGAAAATGATTTGGCATGTTGTAGCTACTGATTACTTTTATATTGGGATCTACTCATTTCAGGACTCTCTAAATTACAAATGCGTGAAAATGATTTGGCATGTTGTAGCTACTGATTACTTTTATATTAGGATCTACTCATTTCAGGACTCTCTAAATTACAAATGCGTGAAAATGATTTGGCATATTGTAGCTACTGATTACTTTTATATTAGGATCTACTCATTTCAGGACTCTCTAAATTACAAATGCGTGAAAATGATTTGGCATGTTGTAGCTACTGATTACTTTTATATTGGGATCCACTCATTTCAGGACTCTCTAAATTACAAATGCGTGAAAATGATTTGGCATGTTGTAGCTACTGATTACTTTTATATTAGGATCTACTCATTTCAGGACTCTCTAAATTACAAATGCGTGAAAATGATTTGGCATGTTGTAGCTACTGATTACTTTTATATTGGGATCCACTCATTTCAGGACTCTCTAAATTACAAATGCGTGAAAATGATTTGGCATGTTGTAGCTACTGATTACTTTTATATTGGGATCTACTCATTTCAGGACTCTCTAAATTACAAATGCGTGAAAATGATTTGGCATGTTGTAGCTACTGATTACTTTTATATTGGGATCCACTCATTTCAGGACTCTCTAAATTACAAATGCGTGAAAATGATTTGGCATGTTGTAGCTACTGATTACTTTTATATTGGGATCCACTCATTTCAGGACTCTCTAAATTACAAATGCGTGAAAATGATTTGGCCGGTTGTAGCTACCGATTACTTTTATATTGGGATGTACTCATTTCAGGACTCTCTAAATTACAAACGCGAGAACATTATTTGACATCTTGTACTGATTAGTTTTATATTACTCATTTCAGCACTCTATAAATTACAAATGTGTGAACATTATTTGACATCTTGTACTGATTACGTTTATGGTACCCATTTCATGACTCTCTAAATTACAAATGTGTGTAAATTATTTCATTGTTAGGGGCCTACAGTAAATATTTCAGAACTGTATTAATTACAAATGAGTGAACATTATTTGGCATTTTGAACCGTTCGCTGTTATAGGCCTATTATTAATTTCAGAATTCTCTACATTTATATTGTATAAGCATTATTTGACATTTTATACCGACTAGTCTTATATTACTCCTTTCAGGGTATTGTATATAGCCTACAAGTACATAAATATTGTTTGTATTTTCTACCATATTTTTATATTAGGCCTACTTTATTTTAGGATTCTCTAAGATATAATACATAAACGTTGTTTGACATTTTATGCCGATTACGTTTATATTACTTCATTTGACGACTCTCTAAGATACAATACGTAAACATTGTTTGATATTTTGTGTCGATTACTTTTAGACTATGTTACTTCAGTTTAAGACTCTCTAAAATACAATACGTAAACATCGTTTGACACTTTACAGGTACATAAAGTAGAGTAGGTTTAATTTTTACTTAATCAATAAAAGAAATGCTTCTGTCTTCTTAACTTTTACAATGAACTCTCTAGCTTTTATTAATCAGTTATCTTTCAGTACTTTGATTTTTATTGTATTTGTAAATTTAATATTAATTGTAATTATAATTGCAATTGTATTCTTAATATTGTAGTTGTAATCCCCTGGTAGAGGAGAAGAGAAGGCCTGATGGCCTTATCTCTACCAGATTAAATAAATAAATAAATAAAATAATAATTCAATATAGGCCTACTTCAAATTAATTAATGTTAATTCAAATGAATTCAGTAGTATCAACGTTGATTCATTTTAATTCATTTTAAGTGTGTCAGATAGATATTTAAACTCTCTAACTTCAGTATAAGAAGTTACCAATTTGAGATGCATTTTACCAGAAGATTTTACCTTACCTAAAGTAGAAATTCTTATAAATACAACATCATAGACATTCATAAATAGCCCAAATAATTGATCACGTGACCGACATGACCCGATATTATAGTAACATATTACTTGCCTCTATGGGACGCGATAAATGTTCACTTTCCTGCCAACAAATGAACCGAAACCTCTGGATTTTAATCAATAATATTCTTCACCTGAGCCACATTAGCAGACTAAAAAATAAGCCGATAAATAATTTGAATCTCAAATACAAGATGATGAGTTGACACAAGCATTTATCCCTACACGCGGTAGCCGTTTGCTTTACAGCATTTCGCACCAGAGTCGACACACATGCGTTTCGCAACGCGTTTAGCCAATCCGCGCTATGAAATCACGCGTTGTAACAGAAATGACTATGTCAGTATCTATCAGACAAAATCAGTGTTTTTTTCGTAAAAATAAAATAATTTTTGTGTTCTGTTTGTTTTGGGTTCTTTGTCACCTCTGTACCAATTAACGATGAGATAGCATAAAATGACGTTAAAACAACAATCAATTAATCCATCAATCATCATCATCAATCAACTGTGACAGATTCATATTCATGCTGTCACTCATTAGCTGATCAGACCAAACTATTACGCGATTCTGTGAACCATGCAACAGAAATTTGATTAGAGTCTCCGCTGCAGTAACGACTATCTTTATATATACAAGAACGATCGATAATAAGTACGTAATTATATGACGTTAATATTATTTGATTAACGTTTTGTGACCAAAGCTGTTATTTGATGTGCGAATCAATATTTAATATCTGCCTATTCTGTATATTGACGTCATACAGAATGATAGGCTGTACAGATATTGATAGTGCGTATATACACGCAGTAAAACATTATTCACGCTGGCTGCCATCAAATTTCTCAGTAAATTTTAGCAAATTGAGGTTCCATTTCCTGATTTGTTGCTATTTGTTTAGATTTCATCGCACGAGTTTTTGTATAATTCTCTAGCTGAAATTTGTTATTAGGCCTATACTCTCAAATACTTATTTTCTTACACAGAATTGCTAATTTGATTACGTAATTATACAAGAAATTTAAAGGATAATATCAGTTGAATATATTGCAGTGCAAAAAGTAAAGACGTACTTCTACATACAAAGGCGCAAAAATATTATGCATTAGTGACAACTGTAATTTATTTCCGTAAATCTGTAACCAATTTATCGAACAGTGTTTAGGAATCGAATCGTATAAAATATAGGCTCCTAATTAAATTAACAGGGAAGTGTTATTGATAGATAAGTATAAGAACTTAGATCTATGTAGGCTTAACTAACCTTAATATTATTTGAACTTCGTGTTTCGTGTAGGCCTAACTCTATAAAATAAGTGAAAATTCAGAATATATCATATAATGTAATAATATAGACCTACAGCCCATGACTCAAACTTCTTACTTACTTCTTACTAACTTACTTAGTTATTTACTTACCACTTGCATATTCACTGAGAGTAACTTCTAAGGCTTAAATTATATTATTTTATAATTATTATTTAGTATCTTTGCATTATTTTACTCAACTTGTGCTCAATTTTTTAGTGTTCTTCAAATATTAGTCTGTAATCATTTAGCCTACTTGTATTTCTGCAAACTGTATCAGCTTCTTTTGTTTCTGGCTAAGTGGAAGAGAAAGCCTAATGGCCTTAACTTCGCCAGAATAAATAAATATTATTATTATTAAGCCTATTACTTACTTACTAACTTACTTACTTATTGCTTTTAAGGAACCCGGAGGTTCATTGCCGCCCTCATATAAGTCCGCCATCGGTCTCTATCCTAAGCAAGATTAATCCAGTCTCTATAATCATACCCCACCTCCCTCAAATCCATTTTATATTATCTCCAATCTATGTCTCGGCCTCCCCAAAGGTCTTTTTCCCTCCGGTCTCCCAACTAACACTCTATATGCATTTCTGGGTTCGCCCATACATGTTACATACCCTGCCCATTCTCAAATTTCTAATACACAAATAATTGCAAATTCAGTTGCAAAGGTAAAACGTAAGAATTTTAAAGATACCTTCATTTTCCATCAATGCATAAATATAGACCTAGTTGTAATTAATTTATTCATACTTATTAAAAAAAAGGTAAGAGAGCTCTGAGATGGGTTTTCAACCAATTATTTTCACTCAATAAGAAGTCACTGTTAAAACGTCTTCCAAACACATTATTTCAATTTACCTATAAGTTATATTTTAGACAAGAGATTTGCATGAAAGTTGTTGCATAATTTTAAATTATGAAAGTCTAAAATAAATTTTAAAATGTGCAATTTTTAGAAAATTTTAATTCTAATTAACGCATTAATGTAGTAATAATCCATGTCTTCACATTTATGGAAAGTATAAGTGATTTTTATGTTAAATTTTCAGGCAATTATTCCTCCTTTATTCTAAATTAGTTCATGACAAGCATATTGAGTAGGCTTAAAGGTCTTACAACTTTATATTTCTCCCCTCATCACGTACAATAGTGTTATCTATTGCCTTATTTTTGGGAAGATTAAATTATATTATAGGCCATATAGTTATGTGACCTGCAAATCTCTCACGTATACAGATTGCAGACTGAAACTTTCTATTCGAACTTCGTGACTAACGTAACAGAAGAAAATAAAATACAAACAAACTTTCGAGTAGGTAGGCTATCTTACGAAATTGTCTGCACGTTCCGCACATCACAGAGTTAATTGTAACTCAAGATATAAACGCAAGATTGCATAACACAAAACGCTACTGTGATTTACAATATAACAAAAGGGCTTCTTTATTTTGTACTTTATGAAAAATTTTAATTCAATGGGTTTTATTAATGAAAACTATTTTTATATACGTTTCTGCCTGCCTATAGGTAGAGACAGTCTCGTTTGTGTGTGGATATGATCGGTAACTTTCGAGTAGGTACGCCATGTTACGAAATTGTCTGCACGTTTCGCATATTATATAGTTGAGATAATTTGAAGGTATAAACGCAATATTACATAATATAAAGTTCTACTAACTTACATCTTTACAATATATCCACAAGATTCTTTTTTTTTTAAATTGATATAGAATTTTAATCGAATGTAGGCCTACTCTTCTTCATACAAACGCTTTTTACATACATTCCTGTAGGTCTGAATGTACGGAGATAGATTTGTTTGTTCTTGGAAGAGATGGATAAGAAAAGAAAAAACAATCCAACTTTCAAGTAGGTAGGCTATGTTATGAAACAGAACGTTTTGTACATCGTACAAAGTAAAGTATAATTTGAAGATATATGCGCAAGATTTCGTACTACAAAGAAATACTATACACATTCACAGAATATTTTTATTTTGAACCTCAATACTTTTAATTTCATGAATTTTTATCAATAACGATTCATAGGTCTATGCTTTTCTTCCGGCCATTGTGTGCAGAGATAGATGTGGCAGTGCATGGAAGCAATGGTTGTGGTTCGATTCCTGCCTACGACATGGATATTTGTTTCAATATGTCCCATATATGTATGTATATTTATTGTCATCAAAATCATGTACGTTTTGTGTATCATTTGTTAATGGTGATCTTGTTACATTTCTGTTTTCCAGGAAACCCCCTTAACTACATTTTACTATTCATAACTATTACTATATATTCTATACTGCATGTAATTGATTTATTAACAAAAACTCTTTCCATTTGGTTAATATTTCTTATATACATAGGCCTGTGCTTTTTACTTTAGTTTCCCCTTCCCATTACTTCTTTACTAACAGTAACAAATATAGACTAAATGATACTCGGGAGGAAATTAAACGCAGAATAAATACGGGAAATGCCTGTTATTATTATTTGAGGAGCTTTAGTCATCTAGTCTGCTGTCAAAAAATCTGAAAGTTAGAATTTATAAAACAGTTATACCGGTTGTTATGTATGGTTGTGAAACTTGGACTCTTACTTTGAGAGAGAAACAGAGATTAAGGGTGTATGAGAATAAGGTTCTTATGAAAATATTTGGGGCTAAGAGGGTTGAAGTTACAGGAGAATGGAGAAAGTTACACAACGTAGAACTTCACGCATTGTATTCTTCACCTGACATAATTAGGAACATTAAATCCAGACGTTTGAGATGGGCAGGACATGTAGCACGTATGTGCGAATCCAGAAATGCATATAGAGTGATAGTTCGGAGGCCGGAGGGAAAAATACCTTTGGGAAGGCCGAGACGTAGATGGAAGGATAATATTAAAATGGATTTGAGGGAGATGGGATATGATGATAGAGAGTGGATTAATCTTGAACGGATAGGGACCGATGGCGGGCTTATGTGAGGGTGGCAATGAACCTTCGGGTTCCTTAAAAGCCATTTGTAAGTAAGTAAGTAAATATTACTTCTTTACTATATAGCCTACAAAAATGTTCGAGTTCCCTCAATTTTCTTCCGTTTACTGTTCTATAGGCTAAAATTTCCTATATGCTATTTCTACATTTAGTTTTAGTAATGCTTCCTGAATAAAAATTACATGTCCCATATAGTAGTCTATTTACGGAAGTTCTTACGTCAGAACGACTCGTTTGCGGATTTCTGTATTGTTTAATTCGTTTTATATTCATTAAATTTCGAGACTCCATTTGCTACTCTATATCAGAATTGAGCCGTAATAAACTTAGGTAAACAAAAAGATTAATATTCTTATAGGTCCTACCCACATGTTCTCATAATAGGCTAACAATAAAATTACATTGAAAATTAAAATGTGAATCGAGAAATGCATTTTATAATATCGTGTTACGAGTTTAAAATATGTGATTGTTCTAAACCAATATCTGACAGATGGTTCATTATCACGAATTTTTTTCACAGCACAACTGAACTGGTTGACATAGCCCGTAGAAACTGGCGATTCTGCTGACATATTTAACAATTATGACGTCTACAATCAATATTTGGACGTGCTCGTGATGTAACACATTTTTAAATGCCACATCACGTGAAGCAGTTACATTATCCAGCAGTTTAAATTGCATTTCCTACGTACATAAACGTATAAAATAAAATACATTACAAGTAATAGTAGTGTAATAACAAATAGGCCTATATAATATCCTCAGTTTCCCATTTTGTTCATCTACAGCCCCGCAATTCTATTTTTTTTTCTGAAAGAAAATAATAGACTTTCTGTTATAGCGGATGGTCTCTCATTATGTTGTATGTCGACAGGGATATACATCTCTCCTATGTATCTAATTCGATTACAATGTTGTATAATTACCTTAGGTGCGTTACTTTGTTAATTACGTGCATTACCGTTTAAATTAAACTGTTTGCTTTAGTCGCAACAGAGTTGATTCGTGACGTAAAACTCTCGGTAATTATAGAGCTGATTTTTTACATGTCAGAATGAATGTCTGGATTTCAGTTCAGTACATGGTAAATTATTTCTGGTTTATTTGCTGCTGTTGGTATTTTCGTTACCGTCATCAGAAAAATTATTCGTAAATTATTAACTCAAAAATTAGGTATCAACGATAAAGCAATCATTTAGATACTCAACTCACAAATATCTGATGCAAAAATGTATCTTATTTAACCTGTTCATAATTATAAAGCCATATTATGCAAATTTCGGACACGTTTAGTGAAACATGTAATAAGATAATGACCTATTACGTAAGTTATTACATCTATAGGCATACTTTCAAGTCTCTCTTAGGCATGTTCAGGGCAGGGTATTTATGGAGATCGCGAAAATCACGACAGAATAGATATACAATAGATTTTTACTAACAGTTACGAATTAAGTGAAAAAAAAATCGCGACAAATCGCGAAATAGAGTTCTAATATCGAAATATGAACATATTTGCGAATTATTACTATTGCGTCGTTTTATAGCGAATTTCATATTCTGAGTATTCTTTTCGGATTTATTTTTTCACTTGAATTTGTTATATATCCAAGTAGGCTACATTGCATGGTATTCCACGCGTTCTGATTATATTAGTGAACTCGAAAGACGGAGAATTCAACATTTCACTAATAATTTGAAAGTGTTCATTTGAGGGCCGCAAGTTTTTTTTAATTTTTAATGAATGTGTGTTAAATACACTATCAATTCAACAAATATTGTCTATTGGCCATACCGCACCTTTACCAGAATCCAACGAAACTTTAATGTTAATTATTTGGAAAGTAATATTCATACTGAGTTAATAGGCCTACTTCAATTCCAAAATAATTTTATTTTCCAAAATTTCCATTAATCTCCGCCAAGAGTACAAATCAATCTCCAACAATCTCCACCGACACCAATATTTAAAAAAAAAAAAAACAAATTATAAAATTAATCTCCATAAATACCTGTCCCTGGGCATGTCTATGGAAATTGTGTATAAGTACTATATATAGACCTATATAGGCTATATATATAGTCTATATTTTATATAGTTTATACAGGGTGAATCGTACGTAATGTCATTAATTTCAGGGGTTTATTCTTTGAGATATTTCAAACAAAATATTTTAATACAATTTTGTTCGTTTTTGCTTCCTTTTCGAGATAAAGACTGTTTTATATGAAACATTTCTTAGCGTGTTTTGGGAAAGCCATTAATTGAATCCCAAATATGCTCAGACAATTTAAGACAGCGATGTATTATGAGTGTATTGTATTGTATTTATTAACATTCCATGGTATTCATACATTGCTTCACAGCTAGAATATGGAACAAGTCAATATACTTAATACTACTATACCAAGTCTTAATTTACAGTCACAGTCTAGTTGAAATATATACAGAAGAGGTTTACAATATAGTTTCCTAGTACAACACAAAGTTTTAGTATAAATTTCATGAAGCGTTGTTGAATGTCATGAATTCACCTACAGAATAGAAGGCGTGAGAAATTAGGTACTTCTTTAATTTGACCCTAAATAATCTTATGTTTCGAGTTTCACTTTTTATATCGATATGGAGGCTATTAAAAATTTTTACTGCCATATAGCGCACTCCTTTTTCATAGCACGATAGACTTGTCGATGGAGCATGAAAGTCATTTTTTTTACGCGTAGGCCTATTTATGCTATGAACTGTTGAATTAGTTACGAAGTTTTCACGATTACATACAAGGAAGATTATTAATGAAAAAATATAATAATAATAAATGATTGACTGAATTTTAGTTTTGTCCTTTAAATATGCAGGAATTTGATCCCAACAAATGTAACTTGTCTTTATGAAAAGGGTTTTCAAAATGTTACATTTGTTTGGATCAAATGTTTACATATTTAAAGGACAAAACTAAAATTATTTCAATCAATTATTATCATAATACATTACTCTCTTAAATTGCGAATTCAATCAATGGCTTTCCAAAAACGAGCTACGAAATGTTTCATATAAAACAATTTTTATCTAAAAAAAAAAAAAGAAGCAAAAAGAGCAAAATTGTATTTAACTTTTTGTCTGAAATATCTCAAAGAATAACCTCCTGAAATTAATTATATTACTTACCGTTCATCCTGTATTTTCAAGACTCTCTTAGTCATATCTGTAGAAATTGTGTATGAATACGATATACATAGGTTATAAATACTCGTAAGTATATAAAAAGACCTACAGATAATATTATATAATGTATATAAATCGTATTAATTTCTGCTATCAATGACCATGAAAAACCCGGTCAACATTTAGGCTATAGTCTACCAAACAAATTTCGATTTCTGTTTTCAGTAAAGGAATACATTTATCATACTTCCTAAGAGAGAAGGTGGACATGTGTCGTACCTTGACTTTGCCATACAGTAACCTTCCAACGTAGTCTACTGTACTGATAACGAGAGAGAGTCCTACTTTTTGTAAATCCAAGTGTGGGTGAAAAATCCAAAGGAAAACGTTAAAGGCCAAAGGATTAATCTTTAACGAGTGTTTATAATTAGGCCTATTATTATTATTATTATTATTATTATTATTATTATTATTATTATTATTATATCATAATATTATTAGCCTACTAATAGCAATGTGGTAACGTCCACCGCTGTGAAGTAACGGTTAGCACGTTTGACCGTGAAACGAGTGGGCCTCGGTCAAAATCCTGGTTGAAACAGGTTACCTGGTTGAGGTTTTTTCCGAGGATTGCTCTCAACCCATTCGGAGAAAATTCTGGGTAATTTTCGGCGCTGGATCCTGTACTCATTTCGCTGGCATTATCACTTTCATCTGACTCAGACGCTAGATAAGCAGTTGATAAAGAGTCGTAAAATAAACTAATTAAAAAACTAATAGTAACGTGTTTAGGCCTATAGAAATCTAAGAAATAATAACGACAAATAACTATATTTTAGCCTCTCCTACTGATTATAACTTCAACTTCACCATTACTGACGTCATTACTTTCATAAATCTGTTTTTCAGAATGATAGGCTACAACTCGTATAACCGACTGCCTTGATTTTCGTCCATCACGTAGCAGTTCCAGTTAGCCACATAAAATATTTCCATGATACTATTCCCATAAATCGATGAGCTGTGCGGCAGTCCCATGTTTGATCGCGGAATCCGCCTGCATACTACAGCAGATTTTGGCCAAACACAAATGACGCAACCGTCACGTTCTACATGTATTACTCCATCAAATTCTCTTCCAAAATAAAAACGCGAGATGTCAGTTTTATGACTCAGACGCAATTGCGTGAAATGGGACTGAATGTGCACTGAAATTACCTATTCAGGACGGAAGTTTAAGAGCTGATGTGACAGTACCGGCGGTAGCACATTTCATTAATCAAGTTTCGGAAGTTACCGCACATACGGCGTACTGTCGGTAAATACAAGACGGCAATATGATCAGTGGCAACTACGTGAATTGGAGGAAGGCTCAAATAAATTCTGTGATTTTTGCGGGTGACAAAGAATTGTTCATAGTATGTCTAATTAAATTGTTCCTGCAACCATCGTTCCATGTATGGTTGGCGAGTTGGTATAGTGCTGGCCTTCTATGCCCGAGGTTGCGGGTTCGATCCCGGGCCAGGTGGATGGAATTTAAGTGTCCTTAAATGCGACAGGCTCATGTCAGTAGATTTACTGGCATGTAAAAGAACTCCTGCGGGACAAAATTCCGGCACACCGGCGACGCTGATATAACCTCTGCAGTTGCGAGCGTCGTTAAATAAAACGTAACATTTTTAACACTGGTATCATGAGCTCCGACCTATCCTGAAAGGACTCATGGCACACAGATTCTATTATAAGATTTATAAAAACAGAAAGTTAGGCCTATGGTTCTCTATGCAATTGACCCAGTGACAAATACTAATTAACAGTAAGCAAAAACCAGAAGAGATAAATAGTGGAGTATAGTATTGAGTAGATATAGGTCTATATATAGGGCTATATACTTATATTCATATTTGTATTTATATTTATATTTATACTCATATTCATATTTATATTTATAGGCCTACTCATATTCATATTCATTTTATATTTATATTTATACTCATATTCGTATTTATATTTATATTAATTCATATTTATATTTATATTTATATTTATACTCATATTCATATTCATTTTATATTTATATTTATATTTATACTCATATTCATATTCATATTTATATTTCATATTCATATTTATACTTATATTTGTACTCATATTCATATTTATATTTATAGGCTATATTTATACTCATATTTATATTTATATTTATATTCATATTCATATTTATATTCGTATTCATATTTATATTTATATAAGCCAATGCAAATATGCGAACATTCCTCTAACCTAAAATATGATTCCGTCAGTTCTTCTTTATTACAGTATACCTAGTCACTGCATTTTCATTGAATAGTTCCTGTCGTCTAAAGAAAACATTAAATATAGATTTAAGAAAAGGAAAGTCGTTTGTACGAATATAGGAATGTTATAAATAGTAGGCTATGGCGGGACTAAGGAACACGGTAGCTGTAGGCTACAATTTTCGACAAGTGAGATTATCTTTTTTTCCTTTTTATTTCACGAAACAGATCAATAATTTAGGATTTACCTCCATCTTTTTAGAGGTCTTTCTAAGCTGCTATGGTACTCTACGTTGCACTATACAATTATAAGCCCTTATTATATCATGACAATGAAGTACCAAACGGATATAAATTTAGGTTCCGTTACTTCAGAAAAGCAAACTTTCAGTAGGAAGAACCAGATTAGACTACAGACTTGCTAGGATGTCAGTCATCGTTATAAAAACACGTTACAGCAGTGAAGTAAGTGAACTGTCGACTTCTTAATAAACTTACCTCAAACCGAACAAAAGTAATAGTGAAGTCCAAAATACCCATAGGCCTTCTAATGCGGACTACGTTATTATTATTATTATTATTATTATTATTATTATTATTATTATTATTATTATTATTAACTGAACGCAGTAGCCTATACATGAATGCGAAAAAAGGAATTTTAGCAAATTTAGTTAACAAACCTCAGCATATTTTGTAAGTTGTATCATGTTAAGGATCGATCAGTGACTTGGTAAGAATTCCAAACTGAGCCCGTGTCAACAGAACACATTTAGAAATTAGGTTCTCACTATCAAAATGACATATTCTATCATTTGTAATGAATAAATAATGTATATTTTTTGGTACAGAAACAAGAACAGTATTTCTCGTATATTAAGTTATTCAGAACGGTAGAGCAAAGCACTAATATGTTTTGTTGTCATGCGGTCAGAGTTCGATTCTTGGGGCTATTTCGATCAATTACAATTTTCTAGATGTGCTCAATTTCTTAAAAAAAATACATGTTGTGTTTTAAAATTTCCGCTGTCCCTTAGTTTGAATCATTTCTTACAAGCTAATTGTTCATCATCTCACTCTACTCCGTCCCTCGATAACTAGGCCTATATTATCGTTAGATGTAGACTATCAAATATCGTCTGTACGCTAATAAAATAAATGAATGCATTAAATATTCGTAGGAAATCATAGCGACTTTGAACTTGTCAAGTAGGACTTATAGGCTACTAACACAACGACTGAAATTTTATCAATAAATGCAGACCTACACGATTATATCACCCTATTGGCTTAGAGACTAAAATAATTCACTGCCGCAAATTTAATGAATCGGACAAAATTTACGAAAAACGATCGCGAAATTTAGTATTTTAAGATTTTTTTCTTTTTTTCACTTTACTTCGAAGTTCTACAGCGTAAGAAGGACATATTTATCAATGTTAATTAATAATAATAATAATAATAATAATAATAATAATAATAATAATAATAATAATAATAATAATAATAATTTCACTCAACAAGAAATTAAAAAAATGTAATTAGCTAGACTAAATAAGTACATTCAATAGAAATTTTATTATTTATGACATCCCGATGTCAGCACTGAATCTACTACAATAGAATGAAAACAATGGATTATCGAAAAACGTTCGCGAAATTGAGTTTTTCAGAATATTTTCTTTTTACAATTTATTTTTAATTTTTTTAGCGGGAGGAGGAAGTATTTATCGATGTTTGTTAGAACTCTGCTAACCATCGAATGAAAGCAATCGAATGAGCTATAATGCCAATAAATTGCATTTATCTCTAATTTAATGGTAGTAACTGTAAATCGTACTGATAATATTTTCTGACATGTCCCCCGTCATTGAAGTCACCGATTTTGGCATTTGAAGATACCGATTTTGACATTTCAAGGTATCGCTGTCATTCTTTCAAATCACCGAAAATGTCCAATAACTAAGCATTGCACGTCCAGTAGCGTGGCAATACCGAAATACAAACAACTTTAAATGTAATGGACTACCTCTCAACTGAATGCGGCGAAATGTTAAATAAATTGTAATCATTTTACTTTTCATCACGAGAAGTGCAGACTAAATTGTGGATCTCAACATGTTATATCATGGCAGCAAAGGGCAAACATTTCTGACGTAGTAAACCTAAAAAAATAGTGCTCGTACGGGCGCAAGAGCCACAAATTTCTGAAGAAATGTCCACGCAGCACCATAAAGCGTCCAGAAGTGTGTGACGCTAGTGTTCCGGGGCGGTTCCCGGCGCCGTGCCCCAATGCCGAGCGCGTATCGACGCGGCGGACCAAAATTTACAAAACAGAAAGAATGCGACAACCATTCTTGGAAACACGCTGCCTTGCATTCCGGCGCCCTGTTCTAATTACTTTCATTGTCCCAATTAATATACAGGCAAGCGCTTCGGCTCAACTGGCTACATTCACATTTGATTTCCCTGATGCCGCTTTTGTTTTCGTTTCAAACAGTAATTTAAATGATGATGCCATTTTAGGAAACAATTTGAACCGGACCGAGAGTAACCAAAATGACATTGCTTGTTCGGACACATGTGGATAATAAGCCATAAAACAGACATTCTTTGTTGCAGCACTAATTGCCATAGGAACGTAATGGTTGGTTGGTCGGCCATTCGGTAATGAGCACATGTATAAAAGCAAATAAATTCAAATGAAACAGATCTTCGTTACGTGGGTTTGTTGTCATACCCGTGTGTAGGTATGATGTATTGTTTCCACCGCTCCCTATTGTTCTAAATGGAATAATGAATTATCTTTTACAGCCTCTAACTCCATCATCAGCGTGTAACACAATGAATCTCTTGCTTGTTTTAAAGTTCATGTGAATGGTAATTTAGGCACACTACATCCAATTTTACTAACTAACTCTCCGTTAATAATTTGATTGGAAATATGCACAGTTCATGAGTAGTATTTATGTTGCTTCCATGTATGTGAAGTCTAAAAGAAATCGGTCCTGTTCAGTGGGCGTTAAAACTAAAATAGCGATTGTAATTCTGTATTCTAAAAACGTTTTCTGTTAGGTCTGACGAACGAGTCTACTAAATTTTGCAGTCCCATTTAAATTAAATTGTTTTCTTCATATTTAGTTGTCCGTTAAATTTTTCTCCTATCAGTATGACAGGTTAGTATATAGGCCTATAGTTTTCTTATCGCAAACAATTTATCTTTAAAGACTAAAAGAACGTATTCGTCTGTGTTTGTCGAATGCGCATCTTCACGCTTACGAAAAGCTACTTCTCTGTGTCAAGTGTGAACAAGGTAGGAATTCTGGTGGCAGAGAGGAAGGAAGGAAACCGTAAACTGAAGTTTATTTTAAAATTAATTACACAATTTACAATTTAATTTAAAGCAAAATTAGTAGGGGCCTACTGGTAAATTAGTGATAAATCGTAAGAGTTTTTTTTTTCCGAGAAGGCTCTTTCCCGTGGCTGTCACTTTATCTATTAACGTCTACTGGTATTTAAACCAATTTCAATTACTTCGCATCTATTTATGATATCTGATAATACTACTGCGATACTTGACTACTCTGTTGGCGAGATAAAAGAGCAAAAATTAGAAAGTGAACATTTTCTGAGGTAGTAATTGTAAGAATATTTAGGCCCATAGAATTATTAAACCAAGAGATAGAATAGGCGGGTATTTCCGTGTTGCTCCCAAAGCTTGTAAACAATGCCTACAAGAATTACACAAAATCAAGTTCGAAGAAATTAGATTTAAACACGCACTTTAAGAATTTATTTTTGAGATATTTTTTGTGAAATGTTGCACATGAGTCACCTGGCTACTGCAATGACTTAAGAGTGGACTTACCCTTTAGGAAGAATATTAGCCTCCTCTCTTCTCCGCAAATCGCAGTCGTGAGCCGGCAACGCACGGATAGGCGAGGTGACGGTCGGTAACAGAGTTCCTGTTGTCGGTACAGGCAATGTTGCTGTTATCTTGAACGTTAATCCAAAAAACCAAAGAGTAAAATAAGTGACTCAAATAAACGTCGTAGCAGGCGACGAAAACAAAACAAAACACTATTGGAACTGAAATAAAAAAAAATCACTGACGCGTGGGTTTCGCGGATTTAACACTGAGCGCGCACAGGCCTGACGATAGCGTGTAGTGTCTTCACGGGGCATAGGCCTTTGCTAATTGTGCGTGAGGACTACCACATTGCACCGATGCACTTCTTGCACTTACTGAGGAGGTGGGGGACGACGTTGAGCCTCTTCGGTCCACTAGACACGCGTTTCTCCTCTCTCTCTTGTTTACTGCTGGATGTTTTCCTCTTGGTCGCCTCTACAAGACGCAAAGAGGAGGGAGGCGAGAGCGGCAGAGGATGTTGATGGACGCCCAGACCACACACATGTAAATATTTATGCCTTGGGTCGACGTCGTCGTCGTGTCTTGGTGGTGGTGGTAGTGGTGGTAGTGGTGGTGGTGGCTGTCGTATTTTGAACCCCCGGTTCTCAGCCCGTGGTTTCAAGCTGATGACTGAATGACCGCTTCACTCAGCCGTGTATTTTACACTCAGGCAGGGGTTTCTGTGAGGGTGCATGGCCAGGCGAAGCATGGCGAAGCGGCGGCAGCGGTGGTGGTGGTGGATGCTGGTTGCTTACTTGGTTGGTTGGTTTGGTTGGTGCTCGTGTTAGCGGGACTTGATGTTATATCTCTTGCGGGGTGGAGAGAAGGGAAATCCCACCAGGGCGGGGATATAGTGAGCCTACCCTTGGTCGATGAAGGGTCGGTGGTGGGGGGGGCGACTTTGACAGGATAACGTTGGGTGCTGTTACTACGGTTCTTGATGGGGGGGCTTCTCTTTCCCCCTCGCGTGGTCGGGGACAGACACTGTGAAAGTAGGAGGGGCATCGGTGGAGGAACTGGAGTTGGCTGCTTTCGGCGGCTGCAAAGTGGGAAAGAGCAGTCGTTTCGCGGAGTTCATACCGAATGGTTTGGAGCGGCTGCGATCGCCGAGGCATACGCATGCCCCTAACACGTAGCGAAAGGATAGCCTACTGTATTGCAGTGAGTCCCGCTTCGATGTTTCACACCAGAAACAATAATCCTGATATTCCAAAGAATTTCTACGCATTACTATGAAAAAGGACGAGTACAGAGGGAAAACGGATGAATGTCACATTGCTGTTAAGGGTGAGAAGATGATCTAATTGAATATATTAATACAAAATTTATCGTTGTTCCTATTAAAAATTAAGGAAAAGAGGACTGCATCCGTGATGATAATTCTCCTTTTTTTTTACCAGGTTTAACAATAACAACACTAAATTTTGTAGTACTCTTTTGAATTAGATAATGACATCAATCCACAGGCGTAGCTCAATCGATAAGGCGTTTGCCTGCCGATCCGGAATTGCGTTCGGGCGCGGGTTCGATTCCCGTTTGGGCTGATTACCTGGTTGGGTTTTTATCCGCGGTGTTCCCCAACCATAAGGCAAATGTCAGGTAATCTATGGCGAATCCCCGGCCTCATCTCGCTATCACCAACTCCATCGACGCTAAATAACCTCGTAATTGATACAGCGTCGTTAAATAACCAAGTAAAAAAATTATGGCATTACCCTTAACAACATTGTGACAATCATCTTTTTCCCCTGTATTCTTCAAATATTAATTGATTATAAAATCTGAAAACCAACAACCATTGAATGCCTAAGGTGAAAATAAAATGACAACTTGGGCACTTTTCCCCTACTAGCTCACCAGACACTCTACGTGATAGGCGAGTGTTGTGTCGAATACACATTTCATGTGGGTGGGGATAACTTCCCCTACTGGCGTTCGCTATATTGCGATTTATCCGACAAATTTTTATTGTAGTCGAATTAGCTTATTGAGTCTTAAACTTGATAAAGATGACTTATGGAACAATGTAGGCCTATTATTTTCCCTTCACGATAGAGCGTAAATATCTAGGCTGCATTATACAAGGTGATTCAAAATTAAAGCATAATTGCAATTAAAACTGAATGATGGGATTTAGGGCAAAAAGCTTAGGCCTAAAGACGTTAAACCTTGTAGTTAGAAAGGAAGAAGTTAGTCTATTTTTGTGGAATCAAAATATTTTTAAGCCTGTTGTTGTGCGAGTTATGACGTCATAAAAAACATTTTTTAAATGGCACCCCATAGTTTTTAATATCACCTAAAAAACGCATACATTGTATTATTGACGCATGTTCTCAGTCCCTGTGTTTTTTTGAAAGCAGTTTTATTAGTGAAATGAACATAAAACAAGATATTCCCAACGGAAGATTTTACAGCTCAAAGCCTAAGTGATATAGGCCGATACTTGTCGATATCACTGATAGTATTGGTAATGAAAGTTAGGGCCTATGTCAATATGAGCCGTTCAGAGCAGAAGTGGTGTAAGTCAAAAATGAGTAATGAGGGTTCAAGTAAACATTCTGTAAAATACAGCGCTAAGTAGCAATTAATATTCAATTTATTTAAACTGTTTGTAGTCAAAGGATAGCGCGAAGGACATATTAATTGCTACTTTGCGATGTATTTTACAGAATTTTTACTTTAAACCTCATTACCTAATTTTGACTTAGGCCTACACCACTTCTGCTCTGAATGACTCATATATTGAAGAGAGATTTTTATATGAATAGGCTATATCAGAAATAGTCGTTTGAAATTTTTAAATGTAAAATATAGTTGCCTATCTACATTTGTTCGCATAGCTAATGGGAATTTAGATCTAACATTACTAGCCATAGTACAAAAGAGTCCACTAGTGCTTTACTATTTATGCATTTTTCTGTAATCCGTTGGATTTATTTATTACTGACTGCATTTATGAAAGACTACAAATATAATTTTAATGCCAGAATAAATTCATACACAGAACATACGAGTATGTCTATGTCAAAATAAAATCTCCACAAATCGTATTCAGACTTCCTCGGCGTGTACATGAGGACACAACGGAAGCCAGTGACCTGATTCATGCTTTGTTGAAAATTTTAGAAAATAAATCACGAAACATGTTACTAAATATCACAGTTCTCAGTACTGCAAGTCACTAAAAAGTTCTACGATAAAATGTAGCCTGAACTTTTCTGTTGATTTTCGGGTTCGTCATTTTTTTCCGGTTATTATATGCTTATTTAAGTTGTGTTAACTCTCGCTAGTGGTTTTATATTTTATTTTATCCGTCTTAGTATTTATTTTATTATTGTAAATATTTTTGTTTTATCACTATTATTATTATTATTATTATTATTATCATTATTATTATTATTATTAATATTATTATTAATGAATTATTTTGTATTACAATCTTTGTATCATTTCTGTCACGATTATTTTATTTTTATTATTATTATTATTATTATTATTATTATTATTATTATTATTGTTACTATTATTTCTATCTTCAGCATTATTATTTGATCCCTGTAAAATTTATGCAGACTACTGGACTGTACCCGAGCACGAGCATATGCTCATTTCGGGTATCTAGGCTATTCACATATATTCATTTCAAATGTAAATTGTAAATAAATTTGAATTTGAATTTGAAAAAAGTTTTTGAATAAGCAATGAGATTTCGCTTCTTAAATTGAGTCTCAATAACGGAGAAGGGAAGAAACAATTACAAAGGTCTAAATTATAAGAGTAAAAGTAATTAAACGTTTACTTGTACAATTAGGCCTATTATTAACACATTTTGTTGTAGACCTATTTCGTAATACGATAAAATAAATCCTCATACTTAGCCAATGGTTAAGGCATTGGTTTTAACTTGTAGGTTATGGAGTCAGGTTCAGAATTTGAAGAGTAGGACTAGAACACATTTTTGGTGGTCACATAAATTTTATTTACTTTCTTCCGACTCTACGGCTATTAATAATAGTAATATGCGTTACAAGAGCGGTATGTTGAAGTTTTCATGTTCGAGGAAAAGTTTGAAAAAGCGAAACGTAGTTGAGCTTTTTTAATTTCCGAGAATTGAAAGAAAACATACCGCTCGTGTATCGTACATTATTTTGTGCGAAGATCGTTTATTACATACCTGAAAGAGGAATTTCTAATTAGTTGCAATGAAATCTCCATCTTGGTTTCTGTTCGATGACGGCAAATTTGCAAAACAAAAATATCTATCTTCAACATTGTTGCTTTAAAATGTTTTCTGTGTTTACTATACTCCAGCAGGCTACGTCTGTCTTTTTTTTCCCCCAGTCTATAAATGCGAACTTAAAACAAACGGTAAGGTTATGTAATGATTTATTTTTCATTTTAATATTTTAACAATATTATTTATATAACATATTGCAGTAATAACATCGGCACCTGGAATCTTGTTGATTTTTTCACGGCTTCCTTAATGTTACTTGCATCACGAATGCAGTAACTTTAGTGAAGTTGTAGAGTTTACTTAATTTTTGCAAATATTTAAAAATAATAATTAACAGTGCAATTTAGGTGAAATTGCAGTGGTAAGTTTCCAATTTATAATTATTACTATATTGAACGTCTCTAAAAATAATATGTTAAAAGCCTAAAGCAGTAAAATCAATATGTCACTTAAGCGGTAAGAAGAGGGAAATTGTTATGTGTGTTAGGTTCGGAATATGAATGTGGAATTTTACACTTTCCGCGGATTGATTTTGTGCGGAAACCAAGCAAATACGCACGATCTCGCACAAAATTCTTTATAACAAATTTACAGATAGCTTAACTTTTCTGTCAGGTGGTAGCATATCTGATTAAAAATGTATACCCAACAAAATTGTGTACATTTATCTATGTTATGAAGAATGGTTAAGTGTCATTTTTTTTACGTTTGTGTTGAGTTTGTTAAACGGCAGACTTAGGCCTATATCGTATTGATTACATGTACTATAGAAGTTAAGTTACCTACGCAGATTCATACAAAAAGTAAAAGAATTCAGAGGAGAAAGAGCTGAAGAAGAACATCTCAGCGAGAGGCATTCAGCTAGCCGGTGAAATCAATAATTTTTTTGTCAATTAATAAGGCATTGTGGCCTATATTGTTGAGTACAAGCAATAAAATATTAACCAAAGTCTGAAGTCACATGTAGTCTATAATATATTAGAAAAAGGATAAAAACACAACATAGAACTATTAGAAAGGTACGAACACTTAAGAAGAATGTGGCTAATAGGAAACGTTATCAGTATTAGGGAATGGATGTCAGTTGGCTGCAGGAGGAGAGAAAATCAATATATAGCCTACGCGTATATTTATTTATTTACTTACTTATTTATTCACTTATCTACTTATTCATTTCATTATTTACCTATTCATTTCATTGTTTACTAATTTACTTAAATTATTTTCATTATTTATTTACAAAATTTATTTATTTATTTTACTTATTTATTTATTCATTTCTTTATTTACTTATTAATTTCTTTATTTACCTATTAATTTCTTTATTTACTTACTTACATTATTTTCATTATTTATTTATTTATTTATTTATTTATTTATTTATTTATTTATTTATACATATAGACGCATATATAGAGTCTTCATAACCTATAGAAAATGCCTATAGGTACAGAAAGCAGGAAATGCACGGCGAAAAAACATATTTGTAGGACGGAAAAGGACATTGATGATAAACTGGCTCAGATTCTGAGAGTCGGAAGACGTTCATATCTTAAAAATATAAAAATATTTGTTTCTTTGTACATTTTTCAAACGAGTATACAGTATAAGCCTACATAGGCCTACAGCAGTGGTTCTCAACCTTTCGAAGTTTGTGAGCACCACCCACACGTAATACTAAGTGAGCGAGCACCATGAAAAGGAATAGGTTTAATAGGCCTATATGAGTACATAAATAAAATAAACATAAATACATTTTGAAAAAACTCATCTAGATAATGATATCTTTGAACTTGAATGTTACTCAGAATTTCAGTTATGACCAAGGAGAAGTCTGCAAATAAACAGTCCTGCAGATGTGACTTGGTAATTATTCGCGATCTTGCTTTGTTATTGAGGTATTTCATAAGTGAGAAAGTTTTTTCGCATAGGTAGGTTGTCCCGAACATAGCCAGACATTTGAGAGAAAAATTTAGCACTATTTTTAATCTCTTTGTATCTTCTATTCCCCAAAGGGTATGAATTTCTCCTTTTAAAATAAATATTTCAGCGCTAAGGAGGACTGGAGATCTATCAATTGAAGTTCAGCACGGGGAGTCATAGTATTCTCGTGAATAATCTTGATTTTTCTGATTAAGTCCACACTAAATTGAAAGGTATTCTATACTATGAAATAGCCTACGAGATTTGGCCTGTCAGGTTCCTAAGATATTATAATGGACGGATAGGAACACTATTCGTTTCGACTCAAACAATGAATTTTGAATTGAAAAAGGCATTTCTGGAACGTTCGTGCTCACGAGCACTTTTTTTACTCGCATGACAAGATCACCTAATACCATTAAAATAGTAACATGGTGCTCGCGAGCACCAGGTTGAGAACGCCTGGCCTACACGTAGCTATATATACCGTATACAAATTTAACTTCTACCGTGTAGGCTATATTTAGCGTAAGAGCGTTTTATTAGGCCTAAATCATATTCCATCCGTTCCAAAATATGGAATAGTAACAAACAAAACAAGTTTGATTATTGCGCATGCGCGCACGAAATGTTTCGTGGTGTGGTTTTCTGTTCAGTAGTGACGGCACTATCAGAGAGTGCAGTTGTGAATGTTTGTAATCTTCTGTAGTGCATCAAACTGTAATATTTAAATAGTGAATTATGAACAGAAATCAAATGGGCACCTGCTGTGGTGTTTCTGTTGCAGAAAATGTAACACCAACCCAGTCAATTATTTTAAATAGAACATCTAAGGCTCAACAGTCGTACAAAAACGGGTTATAATTTATTTCAGTTTTTATGTTAATTTGCCTCCTCAAAACAATGTTAGTTTTTTCTTTTATTAATTTGACATCACACAGAATACCTAATTTTTACGTTTTTCTTATGTTAATTTATCAAACAAATAAGTGTCTAGAAGATGTATTAATGTTACATTATATTACTGAGAATTTTAATAAATGTATACCATATTTTGGAACAGAATTAATGACATCTTTCTATACTTTATTTTGTAACAGAGCGAGTAGTTATTTTTAAATCACTTGTTTCTTTCTTCATACGTAGGCTATATATAGGCTACCTATGTATTGTTATATATCTACGTATTTAGGCCTAATAAAATATTGTTACGCTAATGACACACGAAATAAATTAAATTTATCTAGGAGACATTTCGTTATCAAAACCACACATGTTACTTATCCTGCAAAGAGTAGAAAATGTATTATTGGAAACAAACATCATCATAACCATCATTATCCATCATAATTTAGATCTTCAACCATCTGCTCTGGCTCCTTATTGTAGTTGCTGGCTCCATTTCTTAATTAGATTTCATAGCTATACCTCATAGACTTTAGAGGTCTGCAGTCTTTCTTCGTCCATTTCCTTCTATATTCTTTCTATTTTACTGTTAAAACTTAGTTAGTACTAGCCGTTTACGCGAGAGTCAACAGAAGACTACAACATATATCCCAAATATATCAACAACATAAGGATGAGAGACCCATTTTGGATTACTTAAAAACATGTGGCCACAATTTTACTTCATAATTTGTTATGTTCATTTCTTTAAATGTCAGTACCTTATACAGTATGTCAAATGAATACTATACCAAATTAATAGCATGCAAGCGATAAGTATGCCAAATTTAATGAGTAGGAAAAATGTGAAACAAGTAAAAATATTGAATGCAAGAAAAAAATTTGTATAGGCTATTAATAATGTATTAAAATTTTGCATGTCAATTTTGAATATGTCAGATCTCTTGTTGGTGAAAAGTAGTAGGCCTATGTTAATCAGCCACGTAAATCTTTATCCAAGTCCAAAATTCGCAGCCATATAACAAAACTGGTACAGCTAAAACTTCATATTACTTAAGTAGGGTTTATTTGCTCATTTTTCTTGCCAATACTCTTTTAATCATAACACATGGTCTACATGTTAAAATAAATTTAATTTTTTGTTTACACCCTCTATTCTATCATTGCCTATAAATATCTCCCAAATAATTAAAATTCATTAGGCCTACTTGTTCAATTACATCATTTAATACTATTTTTGATCTTGCTGGATTCCTCCCACAAAATTCAATAATTTTTAATTTTGTTGATGATAACCTATGTATTTTTCAATTATGTTCGGCAGCAACTGTGTCTAACTCAAAAATAGCTCTCCGTAGACTATCTTCATTTGAAGCTATAATTACCTCGTCATCTGCCAAAGTGGGCTATCAAATTTTCTCTTATGTAGACCTATTATAAAACTTTGTGTTAAAAATAGTCACTACTTTTAAGCAAACATAAGCACTAGGCATAGATTTTCCCATTTCTTAGCGTTCTCTCCTGTCTCTTACGGTATGCCGAAACTAAAGCAGATGCTCTCTCACATGTCATTCGCTTTAGGGATTGCTTGAATGTACTATAAGAACATTAACGCTTGGGCGTTCAATTTGTTTTCCTCCACCATTAGGCCTCAAACTTCTTTTGTGTTCTCTAATCTTTCCATCCCAGGCTTACCGAAGCATATCCCACTACGACAATAATCCATTGGTCACCCCCTCGCCCTTCTAGTTTCCCATATGTTACAAGGGAGTATATTTTGACCTCCGTGTATCTGTACAAACGGCAGGCTATATCACCAGATTCATTTTATTGTTACCAGGAAAGCAATTGCGGTTGCTTATGCCTCACAACGTCCTGAACAAATTAGAAACAGTAAAGTAAAGCATCATTATCTTGTTCATTACAAAATTTATTATCTGTTAATTTCTTGTAGCCTACATCTATCTTCTGCCTGTTTGTTTTTTAGTTCATCTATTTAAATTCCTGTTCGTCAAAGTTTTTTTTTTACATTTAGTTAATTTATTTAGGTTATTTTCGACCTACACTATATGGACTTCCCGTAATGTTATTACTAGGGCCCATACTTTGTCCAAGAAGGCTACAAGATTAAGTATTACTGGAGTTTTTAAGTAGCAGACGCACGTCCATCTATACCTTATTTTATTTCAAGGAGTGCAGTTCGGTGGCTCCTTTGAACACCCGCTTACAGATTTATGACTTCCTACACAAACAACTCTGATAATTTCATCCTGTCCCCTCGTCCCAAGATTGCACAGTTGCCACAATCTTGGTGACCATCGAAGTCAGACTGACGGATTCTTGGAATTCGGAAAAGATGCGACAACTCTGCCTCCACGTGGATTTGAGGGGAGCCTGCCAATTCTTCTGAACGAAGGTTGTGATTGGTTAATAAGAAGAGAAGACAAGATTTCCGTCACAGTAAGGAAGACATTTATTTATGACAACCAATTAGTAGGGGGCAGTAGAAGGTCTGTCGGCAAAGTCCTTTCTATGAAACTGCACTCCATGAAATAAAATAAGGTATAGCAAACGAAGTACTTGACTGATGACTCATGCAACTCTTGTTTAGTCAAGTGGAGTAGAACAAAACATAGACCTCTTTAACAATTACACTAATATTTACAATTTAAATTATTTACACTATTTATATAATAACACGTTATTTTTACTAATTTACACTGTAATAAAGAATGTAGGTCCACATTGATCAAACATTGTTTATACTATTAACCTTATGTACCGTGTTGTGTATTGTAATGCAAGGTATTTTATTTCATAATACTATAGCCTACTGATTTTGTAAGTTGTGTACAATAGTGTAAATAATGTTTGATCAATGTAAGCCTTCATTCTTTATGTTAGTGTAATAGTGAAAATAGCGTATTTTAATGTAGACTACTACCCACATAGTGTAAAGGGCTGTCAGACATTGACTACTCTCAAAAGTCGATTGTCAGAAAAACTTCTTTTCGTCTCTAGAATATGATCTTTCTTAAAATATTACTTTTATGGAATATTTCTTTTTAATATATCAATTTTCCTTCGTTATATTAATCATTCTTTTGATCCGAATTGTCTTCTTTAACACTAAATTGTAATTGTTTAAATCTTAGAACTACATGTAACAAAATCATCTAAATTTTCTCTTACTATTAGCTATTATTATTATTATTATTATTATTATTATTATTATTATTATTATTATTATTATTATTATTATTCCATTGTCTTCTGTATTTATGATATTTATATTTGCTATAGGCCTTACGGCCTTAATTCTGCCAGTATCAGTAAAAATAAATAAAATAAATAAATGAACAAATAATTTAAATTGTAGGAAAGATCATCTTAGTATCAGTCTTTATCACTAGAAGGCATTTTCAACAGTCTCCGAGGTCTAGTTTTGAATCATGAATAGAACGTCAACTGGATCACAAACAAGATACAAGTGTTCCCTAATAGTACCAGTGCCACGCGCCGAATATGACATCACTCCAAAATAGTCTATGAACAACTAATCTTATCTCCGTACACCCTGGGACAGAATACAGTCCCTAGTTAGGCCTATTACAATGCTCAGCCTCCATCTAGGAAAAGAGAGAACATAAAATTGGTAATTGTGCCTACACAAACACGCAATTTACCTGTGGGGGATCCAAATCCACAACAGTGGTTTCTACTAAGTATTAAAGTAACACGCCTTATTATTGCTTATATCACTGTCAGTTACGCTTTATTTACATATCATCATAAGTAATACGCAGGCCTATTGAAGATGAGCAAATGAAAGTGTAATCTGATTATAAATAGGCCTACATTTAATGTACTTAGAGAAGCATACATTTTAACACGGTTTAGACCTACTAAATTAATGTAGTCGACAACAGGTAATCGCTTAAACTAGACGGCATTTCGGAAGGCGGTCAGCTGCTATATGCGCCGTAGCATTTCTGGCATGTGACGATACAAGCTTGTACAGTAGAACCAATCGGAATCAGTCTATAACAAGTACTTCCCGAGTTCGTTTGTTCACGTGTGAGTGTTTCAATACATTGAATAAGTAAAACTAACATTTACTGTGTGTGTATATAAGATAGGCTAAATAAATGGAAGAAGAGACAGTAAAAAGACAAGTATTGCACAGGCAGGCACGGAAAATAGTGTTTAAGACGTATAATTATTTTAAAAACGTTGACGAGCAGAACGCTGCCGGCCATCTTGTTGCTGGCTGCAACGTTGCCAACGCGCAAGAAACGACTGCAGAAGTGGGATTGAGAACAGTGTAAAGAATATTGTTAGTGAAGGAAAGAGGGTTTGTTTGGTGTCATGCTTACAGTAATCAACGGCTGCAGTCATTATTGTCTTTTGATCATTTAAATTCTCTCCTGCGCTATTTGTATTGCACATGTGCGTGAAGTACGATGTGGCAATGTTGTACGCTGCCTTCCTCTCTCTATCTGTCTCTTTCGACGACGCAAACGCTAGCAGACTACCGCCTTCCGAATTGCCGCTGACTCTAACACTTCTACATTTCTTCTGCTAATCGCTTAGGCTGGTAGAGCGCAAGTAAGTTAGATCTTAGTTAGGCAGGAGATGAAACTGATGCAGCAGCCGTCCAGTTAAATTAAGTCTAATAATCATGAGGTTCGCAATATTTTTGTTACCAAAGGAACACTTCTGAGTTAGGCTACTTTCGTTCCTGAGCTGTGGCTCGCACTCCTCTATCATGTTAACAGAAGACGAGCGGTAGTTCTTTCCGTTTATTGTAACTTTTCTAGCCCATTATACTAGACATCATGTTTCGAGAATACTACTCAATTTTTGAGTCCACAGCATAAACGACAATGCAAAGGAGAAAGTCTTTCTCATACATAAGAGAAGGGTTCAGAGCCATAGTGGGCCAAGCGCCATTTAGCCTATTAAAAACGGAGAAAGCAAGGGTTAAAGTTAAATAAGTTAAATGAATAACATAGTTTAATGGAGACTGACATATAATTTAGTTTTAATGTGCATATTTTATATTATTTGCTATATGTATCACTGAATTATGGTAATCACTTAGATTATAATTTTATTAGGGTTTATATTGTACGAATGACTTTGTACCTCAAGCTGATTTATGGTAAAATGGAAGAGAAGACTTGATAGCCTTAATTTTGCTCTAATAAATACTAATTATAATTCTGATTCTAAAAAATACCGACAATGCTTTGAGTATTACCCTACATATTTTCGAGTGTAATTTTATGTCGTCCTAAATGTATTTGGCATAACATTCCTGTCTGCAATGTAAAAAAAAAAAAATGTTGATAATACGAATATGATATTGGGGTTTGGAAAATAATTTCGAAAATCTCCTTTATTCTCAGTTTGAAACTGTATTAATCCTGTAATAATTCCAAAAGCGTCATAATTTTCACTTCGAAAACCTGGTAACCCTAGCGGATACCGGCCCAACTAAAGTTTAAGTTTATTGTTAGTAAAATAACTTAAACAAAATTACAAACAGATTTCTTCCTGAAGGAGTAAAAAAACTCGTGCTCAGGGAGTTATCCAAACACATACTTAACAAAGATAAACATGATTATTAGACATAAATGGGGTTAAAAAGCTAAAGCATAAATTCACTTAAAAATAAAATTTCAATTTCAATCATTTAACTTGTATAAATAAGCCTACATAATTACATATTAAACAAATATATATTCTTTATATTAAATTCCTAACGCTATTTTTGAATTTGCTGACATTAAAATTTTCCAAACTTGGGTATTTTTAAGTTATTTCATTATATAAACCTTGGATCAAAGTAGATACCATGATTAAGAGCTGTGCTCGTGAAACACTTCGGTTCCTCCACTGATATACCTAAAGATTAATTTTTGGTCCTACAGAATTTACCTGTTATGAAAACAATGGCTATTAGAGGAGAAAAACTCGCTCCGGCGCTGGGGATCGAATCCGGGTCCTCGGTTCTACGTACTAAGTGCTCTAACCACTGAGCTATGCCGAAGTTCAATCCACAGGTAATGACCGTAACAGGTAAATTCTGTAGGACCAAAAATTAATCTTTACGTAGATTCTTCACCCAACAGTGCATATAACTGTGGAATCCCGGCCACCAAGTCACTCAATTGAGTGTGCTCCTTATATAATGGCAGTTAACTTAATTATTAGGCTATAGCCTACGTCAACATACCTATATCTCGAACATGGAGTCAGGCCACAAAGGGAAAAATACTAGAGGAGAGGGATTCGATCCGGTGCTGTGGATTGAACTTCGGCGTAGCTCAGTGGTGAGCACTTGGTACGTAGAACCATCTTTAGGAAGATAATAATGAATTGTTCTGTCTTATAAAAAGTATACCAGCCAGGTTTCCTATCCCTTTTCTACGATAAACCTTCCTGTTATCAAAGCAATTCTTAAATTCCTTGCAAATTTGATGCACATTGCCAGCGACCTGTGGCGCGGTTCGGCATTCATTTGTCAGGCAGGATATGCGAATGATGATAAGAATGTGTATAAACTGGGCCGTGAGCCGAATTCCTTGCGCTCTTGTTGCCCACTTATTGAAGTGAAAATATTCAGCACCACCAATCAAGCATAGCGCGGCCAGATAGCCGTGTTCTCTCTTGCCCTCCAGTGCTGTGCGTGCTCAAATTCAAATTCATTTCATTCCCTTCAGGTGAAGCCAAATAACGTGGAATCATCTTCATGTTGAACTGCCTGAAGTAAAGATCTGACATTTAAATTGATGCTTCACTTGAATTAATTCCAGTTTCACTTATTAGACTGTATTTACGCTACATAAACCAACAAATTCTTTGACAATATAAAATGACCTTCTGGGCCAGATTAGTTAATTCAGAAAATCTCTTTTTCGACAGATGGGCATGTGTGGGGTCATTATAAACCCCTAATCTTTCTTTTTCCGTCCTTTAAATCCATATCCATAAATGAAAAATAAAAATGTTATGCCTGAAAATATAATTAATTTGATTGTTGACGTTGTAATTACGAGTTACTCATGGTCGTCTTATTTTTTACGGAAAATCTCACAAATAAGTAGTCAGGCTACGATTTATTGCTGACATCCAAATTATTTTAATGTACAATAACGCTTATCTATGAGGCTGCTCTAAACACAAAATGTAAGCACGCTGGAGCATAACATCGTTAAATGCCAATAATTCAGTAGCCTACATAAAAGCCTGATAGATAGACAGCACAACTTATGTAGGCCTATATTAAAGATTAAATAAACACCTTTCCATTTATATGAGTTTTTAGGTTTTCGCGGTGACTGTGAATAGAATTAGGCTATTGGGCATGGATGGGCAACTTATGCTCACAAAGTGCCAAAAAACCTTGAAAGAGAGAAAGACAGACGGAGCCAGCCGCAGCAGTTAAAAGTTGTTTGTAGTTTCGCTGCAAAAGCAGTTCACTGCCACGGTGCGCTCTGGCGGCTCATGCAGGTGGTCGTGATAGCTACTCCATGATTTGAATTTCAGAATTACGCATGGTACAATAATTATTATAGTAATTTTAGACAGACTGTACCGAAACACACATAACAAAATTATATTATTTCCTAGCTTTGTAAATTAGTTTAGTATTGGAAACACAAACTGAATACAGCCTTTTCAAGATACAACAAACATAGCTGCAACACTTATTTATTATTACACTATTTGTTAATATTTCTTATTATGTCTTACTTGAAACATAGAACGCGAGAATTTACAAGTCTTTATACGTTTAAAAGTATTCTTCTGTTCTCAGAAAGGTAATAGTATGTATTCGCAAACAATCACAAATTCAAGAAAGTAATTTTTTATATGTCACGGCAAATGAAATAAACTTACTTCTGAGCTCTTTATTTACATTGAGAGCTTTTACACTTCTTTCTTGTATCAAACTCTGCCTCAAGCACATAAAGTGGAGGCAAAGAGTATATTTGGAAATTCTGACTTAGGCAGCGTCACGAACAGTTCGATTCCTGATTTCGCTGGAGTCTGAATGGCGTGTTGTTCTGTAGATTTATCAATTCAAGCAATAAACTTTCAGGATCTTCTATTGGCTGTAAGCCAAAAGGATTTCAGAAAAATCTCGATTCCTTGTCAATTGTCACTGTTTCTCCAAACTTAACAGTGAATTCTGCTGTAGACCTTGAAGTAGGGTCTTATATTTGATAAGCAGATTTTCTTATCACTCTTCAAGATAGTTTATAGTCAAAGAAAGTGAAGTTGTCTATGTTCTACATGATATTGCTACAATTCAAATTTATCCATAAATGCTCTTAACTAGTCGATCATATGTCATTCAATTCTGTAACTCGCACTCACAACGTGCTAACGATATTTGATATCAGTCTCATCTTGTTGATATCCTATTTTTACCTTTAGCTGTTCATAAGCAGATCTAGACAGTGTCTCTTTACTAAAACCTTCACTGTGTTAATTTGTAACATAAAATGTCATGCGTAGGCCTAAGAAAGTGTAATATAACATTATACAATACAAAAATATTTCTTTTTCGACTCATCAGTCCACACCTGTGGAGTAACGGTTAGCGCGTCTGGCCCGGGTTCGATTCCCGGTCGGGGCAAGTTACCTGGTTGAGGTTTTTTCCGGGGTTTTCACTCAACCCAATATGAGCAAATGCTGGTAACTTTCGGTGCTGGACCCTGGACTCATTTCACCGGCATTATCACCTTCATCTCATTCAGACGCTAAATAACCTAAGCTGTTGATAAAGCGTCGTAAAATAACCTACTACTCGACTCATCACTAAAGGGAAATGAGCTGGGGATTATATTGTTTTTCACTTAAATCGAGCCGCCACTTATTGCAGACGCGAGCGAACTTGCGTCTTGCAAGAATCGCAAACTTGCAATGAAGTCGTGTTGACACTTTGAGAGCACGAGTTGCCCACCCATGCTATTGTGTATTTCGCCGTGTCCTGGAACTTGATATTTCCGAAGTTTCAGAACTACATAGGACCACACGTTCCATTATCAGGATATGACCACAGAGGTCGCCTATTCTCTTGGACTCGTTACTTCAGGCTAATCCGGACGACTGCGCCACCCTGATAATGGAACCTGCAGCCTATGTAGTTCCGAAACGTTGGACATGGTGAATTACCCAAAAGAGTCAAAGTCACAGATAGGACAGAATTAAGAATAATAAATATCAGTGGCGTAGCGTCAATGTAAGCTAAAAAGCTTAGCTTCCCCAGTTAATAATAATTTCATAATAAACCTGCAGTTTATGGACAAAATTATTTATTAATTTTAATAGAATTTATATTTACGCGTTAAATATTGTGATGCGGCAGCTCAGGATGATTTGTGATGCAACAGTAAACAAGAAGCCTGCACACACCAGCTTCCAAGCAGACTGGTTTCTTCTGTGTAATCCACCCCGCAGATTTTCCATCCCTTTTAAACTACCCTAGTCGCAAGGCACGCAAGAAAGCTAGCTTTAACATTTAAAATAAGTAGTTCCCGAGTTATCCCTTTTCGTCAGTTGTGTTCAGTTGAAGTGTTAGTGTGCATTGTGGCTGATATAATAAATAATGAGCGAAATAACAGTTCCTGACACTAATTTACTTGAATTGTTTAGGACAATTGTATTATCAAGACTGACTTACGAACAAAAGTGTGATTTAAAAAACAAATGACCGACTCCCTTGCTGTCAATGAAGGACACAATCAAAAGACAGACGCATACTTACGTAATGATATTAATATTGTGATTTCTCTAAGTATGACAGGGAGTTAGCTAATGTTATACTTATACGTGTCTATTTGTTAAGAGATAGGCCTATGTGTAAATCGTGAAATCATATTTTACTACGTATCTTTGAGATCATGCCTTATTGGTGTTTCTTACGATGTTCCAACCAATCTTCGACTGCTGACTTGACATTGACTACTATTTATTTTAAGACTGTATTTTTGTAATGCATGAAAGACAACTTGAGTTAGCTTCCCCTGCTCAAAATTTCATGCTACGCCACTGATAAATATGGAAGAGGAAATGGGTTTAGGGCAAAGTAAATGATTTCCACATGTTGAAAGAATAACCTTGAGTGTATACCGTGGCGATAGAATTTATATTGAGACGTAAAGCGGGAAGGTTATTGTAAATTCACATAGGCTACGTAGAAACCGAAGGTAAAAGTTTAGGGCCGCATTCATAGACATTTTTAGCGCGGGCTTCCGGTGGATGATCAGCGTTTTTCGTATTCATAAACCAGTGTTAGCGATAGGATATGATTTGAATTCTGTACTAGTAACCAGTGGATAGCCGGGGCTAGCTTAGTACGCTCGTAGCGCGTGCTGCGAAATGTCTATGAATAGCACCCTATATGTCCAATGTTCAGAAAGAAACTTCATCGCAAGGTCATGAGGCTATTAAGACAATCCGAAGGATCATGTGAAGTGAAATTTATCAACAGTAATCTCACTAGCGGTTTTGATTTATCTAGAGAAAATCAAAACTCGAGTGGGATTTAATTGACTATTACACGATTAGAAGAAAGTATACAAAGATTAGAAGTAACGAAGTACTCCAATACAATAAAATATTAATTGACTTACGAAAATACAACTGTCTTCAAATGTATTATTGTATCATCTCAACATTACAAATATTACTCTAGATGGCAGTAGTGTGTTATGATTAGCTGTTTTCTTGTTATCAGTTGTGCCAACTATGGAATCTTCATTGAACTCTGTGGACGGTTACTGATCAAGAAGGCTTTGTTGATGCAGTTTCATTTTTATTAAAACAGTTGCATTCCACTTCAGTTATCCGGATCCCAGTAATCAACGTCACTTGACAGATGATTTTCAATAAATCTTAGTATTAAACAATCTCTGATACGTGACTATTCATAATACCATATAGCAGAAGCTATAACATAACCCAAATAATATAAACAAGTGTTAGAAAATTTTTAATTAGAAATGATGAAATAAACAAGAAAAGTTTTCAAATTTGAATGTTTTAGTGGTTGGTGGTTCAGTTGATGTTATATTGGACGTGTGCGTAAAAGAAGTGAACTCGTTGATATACATGGTGTATTACTCAACTTATTCAGGATTTCCGAATGGTGCTCTTCATTTATTTGTAAATAGGATTTCAGGGAAGATGCATAGCTATGACCAGTGATCTTTATTAATTCTTGTTCTTGAATGCCAATGCGAGTCATATTTGAAAGTACTGTGCATCGACTGGAGTGGTTTGTAATTTTCTGTTTTTTTGACGTCCAGACAAATGCAGTTTGAAATGTTGGCAAACAAAGAAACAAATGCTAGGGTAGTTATAAAAATAAACAAATGCTAGAGAAGCGATAAAATTAAACAAATAATAGGGATGCGATAAAATTGTGCGATTAGCAGCCATGATTGCTTGAAAGACGTCCTTTCGTACCGTTTTATTGGTCAAAAGTAGTATGACGTAGTAAAAGTGTCATAGTCAATCTAAAAATATTTTAGATTGTTGAAAATATTTTATCTGAGGAATATACTGTAGTTATAGACCCATACATCAAAAGTGCATATCATGTTTTTTAATTAACCGACAACTTCTGAAGCCACCTTGTGGTATTCATTCTTAGAATTCCAAATGAAAATTCTATGAAGAACTACTGAACCAGTTAATGCGACAGGTGGGCACACGACAGATGTAAGTGATAATAGCGATGGTAGGTAGCACGTATGTCAAGTGATGCTGCTATCCCCTTGAATATGGAACCACAGTGCCAGAATTCGTAGTTAGTAGCGAGATTGATTAAGTTTATTTATAATAATAATAATAATAATAATAATAATAATAATAATAATAATAATAATAAGATTTATTAAACACAATGTGTACATTAGGTCTATTTATCTCTCATATTAACCCTTATGTACAAGCTATTATACAGAAAGAAGAACTTTGTACATAGGTAAGAATACTTTCGTCACAGTTTTATAATCCATTTTACTTATTCAATTTTTAAACGTAACCTATTTAACGACATCGTATAAACTGTGAGATTATGTAGCGTCGATGTTATTGCTAGTAGCGAGGCGGTATTTTGGCAAAATGAGACAGAGGATTCGCCATGAGTTTACCTGATGTTTACCTTACTGTTGGGAAAAACCATGGAAAAATCCAAACTAAATAATTAACCCAAAGAGATTCGAGCCCAATATCGCAACAAGAGTCCAAATCATTTTACTCCAGATTTATTCCGGTGACATTTTACTTCCCTATTAATGGGACTTTACATAAAGATTATTAAAGAAAATAGATTCAGAAATATTGATAGAGGCTCTTATTTTTAGACTGATTCCTTGTGAACTACATTCTGTTCAAAACAATTGTACGAATTTAATTCGATTTAAGCACTGCACACTAACTGAGCCTATCTAAGAAGTAGGACAACGGTACTTATGCCCGTGTGCACCATTCTCGATTAAAATTTGACCATGGTTAAGTCGGCACTTGACCATCTTCAAGCCAATTTGCGGAGTATCAATCTCGATCAAAGTTAAACAAGCGAGTTGATGATGATCAAATTTTATCACGGGTGTGGGACCGATTATCTTGAATTGAACATGGTCAAAGTCGAGAAAACCAAAATGGCGGCACGATTTGACGTACTTGATGGAATTGAAAATGAAATGATGCATCTTGAACACGCAAATCACTGCGGAAATAACAGAATTGGTGTTATTGTAGAAAGAGCAAGTTTGTAGATGAATAATAAAAATGTTCTTTTTTCCTCAAAATAGACTAATGTTTTATATATTATGTTTCTGCTTTGGAAGATCGGGACTTTACTTGAGCACAAAATATTATTTAGGCCTAATTGTCCAATTTTGTTAACATAATAATAAAGTAGTTATTCTATGCCGGTAATAATATAGTAAAACTAAATGACCATTTTGTAGAATGCGAGATTATCACTTATTAGCTATAGATTTGCCGTTTGAAACTATTAGGACCTACATGATGTTTTGGACAATTAGGCTATTTACGCTTGAATTAAGAGAAATTACACGGATGCCTTCCTTTCCCTCTTATTCCAAAATTCCAACCTTGTGAACATAAAATAAATGGATAAATTTCAGAACAAGGATACTTTCCTTTCCCTCTTACTCCAAAATTCCAACCTTGTAAATACAAAATAAATGGATAAATTTCAGAACAAGGATACTTTCCTTTCCCTCTTACTCCGAAATTCCAACCTTGTGAACACAAAATAAATGGATAAATTTCAGAACAAGGATACTTTCCTTTCCCTCTTACTCCAAAATTCCAACCTTGTGCACACAAAATAAATTGGCACTAAAAACTTCCTTTTCGTATGCATGATGATGCGTATTCGACATACACAGACGAATTGCTTTTTTTTTTTTTTTTTTTTTTTAATTTTAAAATAATTTTTAGCGAGGTATCCGTATACTGAAATTTTCCCAAATAAATTATTGGCACTGAAATGTGTCTTTTCGTAAGCAAGATGATGAGCATTCGACAAACACATACAAATCTGCTATTTTTAGTAGCCTATTTCAAGATAATTGTCAGTGAGGTATCCGTATACTGAAATTTTCCCAATTATTATCAATAATATGAAATAACCACTGTATAAATTATGGTACAAATTATGTGAAACTATATAAACACGTATAACTCATATGAATTGTGAGGTTAAATCCAACCAGGTAGCCTGTTTTTCTCTTAGAGAACTTCAGTCAGTACTTTTATTCTGTAATATGGATGCATAATTGCTGACGAGTTCTAAAGGAATTCTCACTTCGAACTGTGAGAAGTTCGGTGCTCTTTTCTTTTTTTCTTCCATGATTATTGAAACTTGTTATTTGAAAACTGCGAGGATATTTGAAAGCAGTCCGACAAACAAAAACGAAGCGATAATTGACAGAGTGCGTTCGTTCGCTGTTTTATACGCGGTAACATAGCGCTCAGATAATTCTTCTCAAGCGAGCTTACCGTCAGCTGACGGTACTGAGTTGATCGAGGGAAAATGTCGGTGCACCGCATCTGTAACTTGATCATTGTCAAGAATTAACCATGTTTCCGTGATTGCTGATAAACGAGCTAGATGATCGAGAATGGTGCACACGGCCATTAGAGGCGTCCAAAACCGGCCAAGTCACAGAAGTCAAATTTTTCAGTATTCATCAAAAACCTCCAGAGACGAATGGATGATAATTAAGAAAGTTGTTTTTCATTGTTACATGGTTAATTGCTGGCAGAGAAGAAACTGCCTACTGAAGGATGCACTGGGAGGAATGGTGAACGGGAGAAGAGTTCGGGGCAGAAGAAGATATCAGATGATAGACGATATTAAGATATATGGATCATATGTGGAAACAAAGAGGAAGGCAGAAAATAGGAAAGACTGGAGAAGGCTGGGTTTGCAGTGATAGACCTGCCCTTGTGCAGAACACTAAATTAATGAATAATTAATTGTTGTATGTTAGTGCAAACACTCGTGATGCCCCACTTCGATTACTGTAATATTCTGTTTACTGACCTAAGCGTTACTTCTGCGCAGAGACTACAACGTGTTCATAATATGTGCGTCCGTTTCGTCTGCAATATTCGCCGGGCTGATCACGTAACACCATCCCTCGAAATGTTGTCCTGGCTCCGTCTAGAAGATCGTAGGAAAATTCACTGTCTTTCCCTTCTCTTTCACATATTGCATTTCTCCACTCCTGTCTATCTTGCGTCTCGTTTTCAAAATTTATCCACCCATCATAATCTTGACACACGATCACAACACTCCTCAATATTATCCATTCCCTCCCACCGAACATCCTCATATTCATCTTTTTTCACTGTGGCTGTTCCTCGACTTTGGAATTCCCTACCGAGTAATGTCAGGGACTGTCAGACATCAAACCAATTTAAGAATAGGCTAATGAGATATTTTTCTAACAATTCTTGTTAACAATAATAGCTGTTTCAGGTTTCTCAATGTTTAATGGTTATATATATATATATATATATATATATATATATATATATATATCACAGATAAATATCTAAATTATCTCATTATTATTATTATTATTATTATTATTATTATTATTATTATTACTATTATTATTATTACTATTATTATTACTATTATTATTATTACTATTATTATTATTATTATTATTATAACTATTTCTTACCAATGTTTATTATTGTCACACTAACATTAGTTATCCAATTTTCATTATTTACTTTCATGTTGTTTTATGACCTAGACATTAATGTAATAAATACGTAAGCAAATGTATTTAATTAGAATTAGAGTCTGGCTGGGCGGAAGAGAAGGCCTACTGGCCTTAGCTCTGCCAGATTAAATAAATAAATAATAATAATAATAATAATAATAATAATAATTATTATTATTATTATTATTATTATTATTATTATTATTATTATTATTATTATTATTATTATTATTATTATTACTTATTTTCGCTTGATATTTAAAATTTATTTCATAATTAATTCACTTCTTCCTTGTTTTTAATTTTGACTTAATCGCTTTTGTAGCAAATTTTTTTTTCACTAGATAGAAATACACTAGTACTTTCATTTTATAGTTAAAATACATTTTCTTAAATTTTTGTGACTTGGCCGGTTCTGATACTAGACGCCTCCCCGCCCTATATAGTTTAAATACAACTTCATTTAAGTGATAGGATAGTACGTCTACTTCATTTGAATTTCTGATATAAAAAAGTCTAGAATTCAAAATCACGTGGAATAACGAGTTTCTTCTCGATTACTTTAGGCTAACTGCAAACGAAAATACAGCTTATATAGGCCTACATAGCCTACCTTGAAGTGTGGAGTAATAATTATTATTCCTGTACATTTAAATGTACTTTCGTCGACATTTTATTTTGCCGGCTTAATTTTGTATTGTCTAGTCCTACTCAAAAATGTAGGTCTATACCTTAATGCCATAATAACCTTACTTTGAACTGCGCATCACATCTAGACTACTGTACTTCTAAGTAAAAGCCTTGATCACATATAAGTTATATATCAGATTGGCTATTCCCATGTTATGAAAATGGCAACATAAAGTGAGAACAACACTAGAACCTCCTCCGCCGAACAGGCCTGGGTAGCGTGCTTAAATGCGACAGGCTCCTGTCAGTACATTTACGGGCATATAAAAGAACTCCTGCGGGACAAAATTCCGGCACACCAGCGACACTGATATAACCTCGGCAGTTGCGAGCGTCGTTAAATAAACCATTTTTTTTTATTTCCACCGCCAAAAAGACATTTTTGGTAACGATAGAAGTACAGTTGCTACATTCAATTCCACAAGGGTTATAACGTGACTTCTTTAGCAGTCGCTAGATGGCAGCATAGTGAAATTGATAAAAGTGTTTGCCTTGAAAGTCCATTATGCTGATCAATCTGTTATATGTGATCAGGGGTAAAAGGAGTAAGGCTGAGAATAAATCTAGAAAGGAATTATTGTGAAGCTATTCACTGTTAGTTCCATCACGTTTTTGGACAGAAAAATATTAGCTTAATTGACATAGATTAGGCCTATTCATATGGATTTTATTAAAAGTTAAGTCGGCCTGGGTGGTGCAGTCGGTATAATACTAGCCCTTTGTGCCCGAGGTTGAGGGTTCGATCTCGGCCCAGATCGATGGCATTTAAGTGTGCTTAAATGCGACAGGCTCATGTCAGTAGTTTTACTGGCATGTAAAAGAACTCCTGCGGCGCAAAATTCCGGCACACCGGCGACGCTGATATAACCTCGGCAGTTGCGAGCGTCATTAAATAAAACAGAATCAATTAATTAAAAATTATTAACAAACAACTAGACATAAGTAAAGCGTCCTCAGGTTGCGGAGAGAGGAGACGACCTCCAGATATGGAAGATAGCTGCGAATATGTTGAAAAAGCAGTCGAGGACAGACGATAAGGGGTCGTCCTCCAGCTTGAGGGTTGGGCGAAGGGCTACATATGGAAAATGCGTGTTATTATTCGGTTGAGAAGCTTTTGTCATCTAGTCTGCTGTCAAAAAATCTGAAAGTTAGAATTTATAAAACAGTTATATTGCCGGTTGTGAAACTTGGACTCTCACTTTGAGAGAGGAACAGAGATTAAAAGTGTTTGAGAATAAGGTTCTTAGGAAAATATTTGGGGCTAAGAGTGGTGAGTTACAGGAGAATGGAGAAAGTTACACAACGCAGAACTCCACGCATTGTATTCTTTACCTGACATAATTAGGAACAATAGGCCTAAATCCAGATATTTGAGATGGGCAGAGCATGTAGGACATATGGGCGAATCCAGAAATACATGTAGAATATTAGTTGGGAGGCCGGAGGGGAAAAGACCTTTGGGGAGGCCGAGACGTAGATAGGAGGATAATATTAAAATGGATTTGAGGGAGGTGGGATATGATGATAGAGACTGGATTAATCTTGCACATGATAGGTACCGATGGCGGGCTTATGTGAGGGCGGCAATGAACCTGCGGGTTCCTTAAAATCCATTTGTATGTAATAATAATAATAATAATAATAATAATAATAATAATAATAATAATAATAATAATTAGAAACTGAAACAGTATCTCCTGCGTAAGTAAATATGTAAGTAAATATTAGACATTTAACCCACAGCAAGGATTTTTAAAGAAAATGAGGCAGCCTACATAGAAAAGTAAATTGTTCGTTACTGTTAACTTATTGTTACAGCTGTAAAAAGATTAAATTAAACTTCGAAACGTTGTGGATATTTTATTCTTTAATTGCATTGAAAAAAGTCCCATATATATATATATATATATATATATATATAAGTACCACAAATGCAATGAAGTTTAGTGACACGAGTAAAAAAACAAGTGATCTGGGAAGTGATTTAACCAGATTAGTGGAAAGGAAGGTCAGTGCCGAGAGGAGAAGTGAAATTGTTTCTGTGAGTGCAAGAGCTGAAATGGTGAGAAGTGAAGTGAAGAAAAAGAATGACGACTTTAAAACAGAATGGATGTTTCTGGTGCAGAGACTGCTAAGGAAGAGACGACTAAGGACTTAATTTAGTAAGTAAATTGAATTTAAAGAAGACGATAGATAAGGCGTTAGAGGTATTGAAAATAGGTAAGGAGTATGGTGGAGGAGGCTAGATGATAGCGAAGTATAATATGTAGAAAATTAGTGAGATCTGAAAATGAAATGTACACAAGAAACAGACATAATAACGAACATATCAGTCAATGGTATAGTATGTTTTAATAACAAGTAAGAAGAGGTAAAGGTATCCCCGTAACATGCCATGAAGGCACTTGGGGGGCATGAGGTAGAGCCCCATGCTTTCCATGACCTCGGCACTAGAATGAGATGGTGTGGTCGGCACCACGCTCTGACCGCCTTTTACCCCCGAGAAAGGTCCGGTACTCAATTTTATAGGAGGCTGAGTGAACCTCGGGGCCGTTCTGAAAGTTTGGCAACGAGAAAAAATCCTATCACCACCTGGGATCGAACCCCGGACCTTCCAGTCCGTAGCCAGCTGCTCTACCAACTGATCTACCCGGCCGCCCCTTTCAGTAACAAGTATTATTAGAAACAGTGTGTGTTCGATATAGACTAAGTGAACTGAAAATTAAGAACGGAGTGATAAAAGTGTCAATTTTGAATGAATTAGAGGAGTGTAATAGGAAGTTAAGTAAACCGATACAAATAATAAAAATAGATGAGGAGTATGGCGGAGGAGGCTAACTAGGATAGAGAAGTATAATATGTAGAAAATTAGTGAGATCTGAAAAGGGAATGTACACAAGAAACAGACATATTAACAAATAGATTGGTGCTATGGTGTAGTATATGTTAGTACCAAGTATTAGAAACAATTGTGTTGATATAAGTGAATTGAAAATCAAGAACAGAGTCGTAAAAGTGTCAATTTTGAATGATCTAAATGAATTTGTTAACTTTTAAAGGTGGGAATACTGATCAATTTAAATGGGGTCGAAAGTTAAATTATAAGAGCGTCTTCAAAAGGTATATCTGTAATGAATGTAATTGTGGCACTAAATACAAAATTGTGAGGTCCACATTACATGGATATAAATATTGACATCAAATATCATATCATATCATATCATATCATATCATATCATATCATATCATATCATATCATATCATATCATATCACAGGCTACCATAGGCCTATAACATATCATATATCATATCATATCACATATCATATCATATTATATCGTATCGTATGGTATCATATCGTATCGTATCATATCATATCATATCATATAATATCATATCATATAACATATCATATCATACCATATCATATCATATATCATATCATATCGTATCGTATCGTATCATATCATATCATATATCATACCATATCATTTCATATCGTATCACATGGTATCATATCGTATCATATCATATCATATCATAGGCTATATCATATCATATCATATCATATCGTATCGTATCGTATCGTATCGTATCATATCATGTCATATCATATCATATATCATATCATATCATATCATATATCATATCATATCATATCATATATCATATCATATCATATCATATCATATCATATCATATCATATCATATCATATCATATCATATCATATCATATCATATCATATCATAGGCTATATATGTAGCCTATCTTTTAAATAATGTAGCTACTATTCCTTTCTTCCTCTTTGAAATCAAGATGTGCCATGTCGTCTTAAATGGACATCCATCGTACTAATTCCACGTGTAATAAGTTATTATAGGCATATGTAGACATAACGTTACTCAGTAGAACAAGACACTATCTACTGTATAGAATAATAGGACTGTTATCAAAATACAAGAAGAATTATTTATTCCTCCAGTAATATGAAGCCGAAACCCACAGATATGCAGGAACAGGAAACGCTGGTTCTGATTAAAGAGTGAGATCTCTAAACTCTTATTTAGAGTGGAGCCGCAAGTCTGGCAGCAAGTCTGTTTGTGATTATTCGTCTCATCATGATCATTCGTCGGGGAAAATGAGCTGCTCTGTGGTAACATGAAAATTATGTTCGTAAAAAATATGGTAGGCTACTTAAACCAAATGGAATGCTATATTTCAGTAGCCTGTGTAATAATCTTCTTTCTTGCCATTTCACTTAATTTTTTAATAAATTAAGATTTAGGGAAAAGCTAGGTCAGAAGATGGACATTTCAACGCACACTTTCGCATCCAAGAATGGAAAAATGTCGTCTTCCGGCAAAGTAGAACTAACATTTTAATGGTTCTTAATGTCACTTTAAAGTATATGTAGGATAAAGTTGCCTGTTTCCCTGATACCCCTAATTCCGTGATACTTTTTGAAAAATGAATGCCAGTCAAAACCATAGCGCCAGACATCTTTCTCGAAATAGTGCATCTTTCGCCTACTTTGAGACATCGGTGAACTTCATAGCAAGATCCCAACCCCGTGATATTCAGTGAAAAACGTAACACGGAATTAGGAGTATCACGGAATTAGGCAACTTTACCCTACTGAGTAGAAGAGAGTGGCGTTTCCGTACGCCCGTATACTGTGCGTTTCTTTTTCTAAGGCGTGTAAACGGAAAGGACACGGGCGGGGGTTTCTTTGCTCCCTTTCACTTCCCCTTTACGTCCAGAGTTGCAATAGCTGCAAGTAAATCCATGGCGCTACAGCCCATGAAGGGCCAAGACTGACCAGCCGGCTGCTGGCCTCACGTCCACATGCCGAAGCAGAAGTGGACGATCATCCAACCAGAATAAAGGTATCGTGTGGTTAGCACGATGATCCCCCCAGCCGTTATAGCTGTTTGCGAAACCGGATTTTCGCTACCATCGTAGCTCCGCAAATGTATCACGATGCCGGATGGCCACCGGTCCCATACACTGGCCGAAATTTCATGAGAAAATTTCTTCCCCTATGGAGATTCGAACCAGCGCGCATTCCGTAACGCGAGTCCTAGGCAGGATGCCTTAAACCACGATGTCACGGCGCGGGACTCATATGAATTAACATTAGAGAATTTTGAAGGGGAAAACCGAAAATGGACGTAACCTAATAAGTAACCCTATTTACCTTACCACATGAGGGGGAGGCCCACAGAACAGTCGTGAAAATATTGAGTAGCCTATATGGGTCAGGAGCTATAACTTATATAATTACATGGATGTAAAATACACTACTGTAGAGTGATTTTAATTGATTATTTTACGACGCCTTGTTAACTTCTTAGGTTATCTAGGAATGAGATGAAGGTGATAATGTCAACAAACTGAATCCAGGGTCCAGCGCCGAAAGTTACCTAGCATTTGCCCTTAATGAGTTGACGGAGAACCCCGGAAAAATCTCAACCAGGTAATTTGTCCCAAAAAGGATTTGAATCCTGGCCCGCTCGTTTCACGGTTAGGTATGCTAACCGTTACTCCACAGCAGTGGATCAGTAGAATGTTAAAGAAAGTAGCTACAGGGGAAATGTAAATTCGTCCGAAACTGAGAAACACTTCTCATTTCGAAGGTGTGACATTTTAATTGAACATGTAAACTTGTCCGCCAAGCGTTTATTTATTAGTAACATTGGCAACATGGGAGCCATTTCAGAAATTACAGTCATTTAGGTGAAAATGAAACTATATTTCTTATTTAATTTTCTAACGCATGTGAATATTTTCATGTAAATTTCATCAAGAATTTTAATACTGTTCATCCAAACATTTACGATTTTATCAACGTTTTAAAGGAATTTCAGACAGAAACGTACATCAAACTACAAAGTATAAATACATAGACAATAATTAAACGAGCTACCAGGAATAAGCAACTGCGTACATGCAAAGCCCTAGAAAATTATTAGGGGCTAAGCAGGGAATTTGTCCATAGTGGATTTTATTAAAATTACTTCCTAAAATTTTAATTTAAGATAAGTTTGTCCAGTTGGCCTGGGTGGTGCAAATGGTTAAGACACCTGGCCTCTGTGTCCGAGTTTTCTTTTTTTAATATTTGTCCATGGTAGATTTTATTAAAAGTACTTCTTTTCGTGAGAAACATTTTTAAACATGCCACTTGGCAGACCTAAGCCTGGATAAAATGGGAAGGAAAATGTTTTCTTTAGCATTCGGACGAGTTTACATTTCCATGACACTGACATTAAGTAGGTATGCGGACGAGTTTACACTTCCATGATACCGATATTTAGTAGGAATGAGGACTAGTCTACATGTCAGATTATAGGTAATTATTTCCATCGGACGAATTTACAGTTTCCCTAGCTACATGTTATTTTTCATTACTTCATTTCGAGTAATTATAGACTTTATAATAAATAATAGCATAGGCCTAAAAATGTATAATATTGAGCGATTCCTCTTAAGAAAGGGGTGGGGAAATCTGCAGTATGCAGAATATAGATAGGCCTACTACGAGTAAATTGAGTGTTCATGAACCTAAACGAGAGCTTTGAGAACGAGATGCACGAATAAAAAATATAGGAACAATGTCGTAGGTGAATATTGCCCTCTTTAATCATTGATATTTAAGTACCGTAGGTACTCTAAAAACAGGATATGCAGCCACCAATGTGTTTTTTTTTTATAGAGAAGGGACTATCGAGATTGAATTCCTCGTATTTTTTTTCTATGTTGCAGTAAGATGAAGCACAATGTAATATGATCGCAGTAGTATCACAATTATTCTTGTATTTTGTAGGTTAAGGACATGCAGTTTTGAATACTATGTAGGATGATTTTGAAAATATGAAGTTAAAATATCGTTTTAATAATTAGCCTACAGTACATTAAAAACATTATTTACGAAATGGATTTCACTACGGATCGTCCTGGACAATGAACATCCCAATTTATAGAGAGTTTACTGCAGGCGTAAACTTCGGAGACTCCTACAACTACTGCATATAATCTAAGCCAGCCGTGGCGAAAATGTGATCGTGAGCCGAGCCACTGTGTAACCTGCAACGTGCATAGCACCTATGGAGAGAGGAGGACACCCGAAGGGGAAGTGAAGCAACTGTCTGACTTAGTAACGGATTTTCATTTTCCTTACGTCAAGCACTTGAATAAAATTTTATACAGTTCAAGGCTATAAACTAATGTTTAGTACGTGTAACGAAGAAAGAAATAAATAAGAAAAAATAGGACACATTATCACAACCTAAAATTAATTGTCTTCAGATGTGTCTGCGACAGAGTTTCAAAATCAGGAATTATGTCACTTACTGCCAGTCGTAGTTGACCACGAAGGTATTTGTCTATCAGTCGTGATCTAAATTTGGTTTTTACTATTTTCATTGTAGAAAATAATTTTTCACAAACGTAAGTTCTAGCGAACATGGCTTCAACAGAGCAAGCGAAAGAACGAAGCTTCGGATATTTATTTTTTGGCAAAGATTTGATAAATTCAACATTTGTCAAGTCCTTACATCTAGCTTTCATTTAACATCACATTGTAAATCTGAGAGTTTAAATTGAAGATCTAACCGCATTATTCGTAAGGAAAAAGGATCGACGTACAGAGATGATGATGATGAAGAAGATGATGATGATAATGATGGTGATGATAATAATAATAATAATAATAATAATAATAATAATAATAAACGCTTAACCTTTTAACGTCTCATCAGTAACATGTAGCCTAGTATAATGCCGTTTTATGTTAGGCCTATACAACCGTTTTCCTCGTAATACTTGTGAACAAATCATACATTTAATATTCTCATCATATTGGCAGCAAAAAAATGTGTCCTCCAATCCTACTTGAAACTTTCGTTTTTGTAGAGGTACTTGGTTTCGAGAGAGACATTGTGACGACGCCACTGCAGGTCAGAGACAAATACGAATAGAACGGAGTTTGACTCCAGTGGGTGAGAGGGTGGGGGTTGGGGAAGTAGGGAGCAAGAGAAATGCACAGCTATCATTGCGAGCCAGAATGTGCTCGCGAGTCATATTTTCGCCACGGCTGATCTAAGCTAACGTAGCTCGCTATCGAGGTTGCATATGTTTTTATTAATTTTTCTTTTCCCTTCTCCAAAATGAAACTGTAGCCAGCAATTCATTACTTGAAGTAGTTACTTTTGTTTAATAACTAGCACTTTCGAGGCGCAATTTAATTAGTTATTTTTTAAGGTTTATTATATTCAGAATATTTCGGGACCTGAATGAAGACAAAAAGCTTTCCCTGGTTTTTACATGTATATAGGAACATAACAAAAATTTGGCATTTTGAGTTGTTTTTAAGAGTGTTTAATATATTAATACACTACCAGTCTTACTAATAAAAACTCTATATACAGACGTTTAACTGTCTTATACTTATACAATGAGTAGCTCGTTTATATGTCGTATGTAAATTCCTTACTAATAATCACTACATACGTCATGTATAACAGTATAACTGTTACACAGCTACGTCATAGTTTCGTCATTACTTCGTTACAAAAGGTAATAGAATATCTGAGGTTCTCTATTGCATCCAGTAGAGCGCTCTAGTGTGGCGTGTTAATAGTATCGATCGTACAACTAGCTCTAATCGATTATCATACTATATTTTGGTCAAAGAGTACAAGCTACAGCAATATTATTCTAATTATTTTGTGCTCTTTGGTTTGTTCTTCTGTGGTTACAAGGCAACCATCATCATAAAATGACAGTCGATACGAACAGCTGTTAGAGGGGCGGCCATTTTTTCTCTATACCTATACAACGCTTAAACAAGGGGTTTCGTGTATAACTACTGCAAAGCAATTCCCATTGTATAGTTACAGGCTGTTTATACATACAGCGCTTATGCATGGTTATTAGTAACGTTTTCTGTCTCAACTCTGCATAAGTCTCGTATAAAAACTATACACGGTTTATTAGTAAGACCGTACTTATATCTTCAATGTCTATATACCGAAAAACAAATGCACACGCAAAGCGCATCCCTCAAAGTATACGTGCGCTATCTGTTGGTGCTAGTTCAGGATATCCCCACAGTCTACTATATACAGTCACGAAGATTGAGTTTTGAGGGTGCTAGAAACAATAGACTGTGACGGTTCTATTTTGCATTCCCTGCAATGAGACGATATTAGCGATCCTAGTGGTGAGCAACTATCTAATGTTTGCATATTTACTACGTATTGAGCTTCGCGACTGTATATACTAGACTGTGATATCCCTATTAAGGCCAATGTAATAGGGATATCTTACGCGAAGTTTTACGGCTAGATGGCTAGATGGCGCAACATGTAGTAGGGCTATGTTATGTCATATGCTACAGTTGATTACGTTTTCCCGCTTGTTGGTTTTCTGTGCGTGTCAAAATTATATTTACAATTATACCTAGTATACTTTAATATAATTCAGTATTTTCTTACCTCATAATTTAATTTAATTTACAATAAATAATAACGTAAACCTGTATAATATTGAGCGATTCCCCTTAAGAGATGGGTGGGGAAATCTGCAGTATGCAGAATATAGACAGGCCTATGAGTAATTTGAATGTTCATGAACCTAAACGAGAACTTTGAGAACGAGGTGCACGAATAAACAAATAGGAACTATGTCGAAGGTGAATATCATCTTTAATCATTAGTATTTACGAACCGTACGCTAAAAACAGGATATGCAGCCACCCATGTGTTTTGTTTTTATAGGGAAGGGACTATCGAGATTGAATTCCTTGTATTTTTTTCTGTAGTTGCAGAAAGATCAAATGCAATTTTTAATAGAATGATATAATATGATCGCAGTAGTTATCAGGATTAGTCGTGCGTTTTGTAGGTTAAGGACATGCAGTTTTGAATACTATGTAGGATGATTTTGAAAATTTGAAGTTAAAACATGGTTCTAATAATTAGGGTACAGTACTTTAAAAACATAATTCACGAAATGTATTTCACTACGGATCGTCCTGGATAATAAATATCCCAGTTTATCGAGAGTTTACTGCAGGCGTAAACTTCGGAGACTCCCACAACTACTCCATAATATAATCTAAGCTAGCTTAGCTCGCTGTCGAGGTTGCATATGTCTTTATTAATTTTTCTTTTTCTTCATCCAAAATGAAACTGTAGTCAACAATTCCTTACTTGAAGTAGTTACTTTTATTTAATAGCTAGCACTTTCGAGGCGCAATTTAATTAGTTATTTTTTAAGGTTTAAAGCATGTAGGCTATTGAGAATATTTCGGGACCTGAATGAAGACAAAAAGCTTTCCCTGGTTTTTACATGTAGGAACATAAAAATTTGGCATTTTGAGTTGTTTTTAAGAGTGTTTAATATAGGCCCTACTAATACACTAGACTACGTATTAGTTTCAAAGAAACTGTTCCACAATTGAAACTGTTTCGATACGAAACAGTTTCGTGATATAACCTGTTCCAACTGTTCCAAAGTGTGTTACACTGCTCCAGTGATCACTTCAACGTTCCGCAAGGTTCCAAGAGATAAACTGTTAAATTTCTAAACAGTTTTCCTCTTTCCTGTGTGCAAAGGCCACGTGCAGCGCTATCATTGACCTCCAATCGAAAGTAGATATAATATTATCCATGTTCCACACGGCCTTCGTGCAACAGTAGCCTATGTAGGATCGCGCAATTTAATTGTACGAATCAAATTCCCTATTAAATCCGATATTAATTATTAGCTGTCCATTGATGGAGAATATGTTCATGGTGCCCTAACATAGTGTTAATTATTAATATACCGCGAAAAATATTATCCGCTAATGTCATCGTTATTAAACTTTCCTAGGGTTATATGCTTTATTTTTACTAAAATCGATTCATTTTGAATTGTAGTTATTCACTGTACCCTTAACAGTAACCTACGAAAAATGAATAATTTCAAGGGAAAAATTGTTCCGGGGCCGGGTATCGATCCCGGGACCTCTGGTTGAACGTACCAGCGCTCTACCACTGAGCTACCCGGGAACTCCACCCGACACCGTCTCAACTTTTCCCTTTATATCCACACAACTCGTGTGGGCTGACGAAACGCCAGAGACCCACATCGAGTGCACACAATCTCTGTGTGACTTGGAATTGTGGTTTTCTGTTAACGTACACAGTGACGTATGTATTATGCAAATCTAGTCTTTCAGGGGAGTCGGGTGGAGTTCCCGGGTAGCTCAGTGGTAGAGCGCTGGTACGTTCAACCAGAGGTCCCGGGATCGATACCTGGCCCCGGAACAATTTTTCCCTTGAAATTATTCAAATCTGCTTTACAGGGAGCTTTACCTGAAAGACTAGATTTGCATACTACGAAAAATGACTTTCGTTGTCATAATACACTGAACAGGTGACTTAAAGACGATTCAAGGGCTTTGAAACATGTTCCTGAAGCAGATGAAAGGTTGAAACAGTTGGAACAGTTGGCACTGATGTTGTAAACATATTCTTATTAAACTGTTTCTTTGAAACTGTTATTTTGGAACAGCTTCGTTCATGAAACAGTTACAGTCGAAACTGTTACTTAAAAAGAACAGTTTATCCTATCTCTACTACGTATATCCTCAATGTTTATATACAGAAAAACAAATGCACACCCAAAGCGCATCCCTCAAAGTACACGTGCGCTATCTGTTGGTACTAGTTCAGGATATCCCTATTAAGGCCAATGTAATTCTTAGATTAAAATAGGCTACTCGTAGATAGAACATCAGTATGTTGTACCGAGGCCCGCAGTAAGTTGTTACCAAGGGAACTAAAGTAAACGCAACACCTCAGAACCCTGACCTCGGGTAAGGAAATCGGGCCCCGGCGTCTATGAGAGCTGGAATATATCAAGTAAGAGTGGCGTCAATGCGCACTTTCAGACCCACGTGCCGAGGCAGTGAAGCCGCTTCTCCCCCTGCCGACTGCTCGGGCAGGAGGCGGGGCCCAGATAATTAGCAGCGGCTGAGTGCGGTTCCGAGCAGACTTATTGGCTCTCTAGGGGAAGCCATTGTTGGCGGGTGGCGACGGGAGCGCCACGACGTCGCTGGGCGCCGGGACGACAGAGCCTCGCCCTGACACCCAAGCGCTGCGGCTATGGAGCCTTGCTGTTTCAGGTATGTTTTCACACTCTTATTATTTGCTAACTCTTACGATCGGTTTTACGTGTTGCTTTGACACTTTTGACGAGGCTCTAGCAAGCTACTGAACGAGAAAAGACTGGGTTCAAATCTCGGGGATGGTGAAAACAAGTGGCCATCTTCCTTGTGGGTCGATAGAATGACACGGAATATCGCATCTCTCAATCGCTTTCCACCGACACCGAACGTATGAAATGTAGCTGTTCCACTTCATTCAATATTCTTAACATCACACATTGGCTTGCATTCCAAGTTTATAATTAAGAGATTATTATATGTTTATTCATTTATTTATAATATTTTACGCACTAGTTTTAGAACGTATTTATGTTTATCTACTAATGTAGCCTACAAGGACAATATCCATTTACAAATTTACCACCTATTTATTTATTTAAGTAGAGAAGTCTGATAAACTGGTTAAGGAAACGTTAGGTAGGCCTATAGGCAAAATTGATGAGAAGTATGAAGGAGCAGCTGAGGTACGGTGATAAAACGCAATACAAGAGAGTTAACCAGCAAGGAAGTGCAAACAAAAACGGGTGAATTGGTGGTAAGAGAAGAATCTGATCTAGTAATGAACTTACAGTACAATGGTGAAGAAACGCTTAGTGAAAAATTTTATTAATAGGCGTAGTAAGGGAAAGAATGATCGATAGATAGCTAAGGGAGGATCGTAAAAATTAAGCGGATTGTAGGTAGATTGAATTACAGAGTATTAGGAAAGTTTTTTTTATCAGGAAGTAGTATAGCCTATAAATTTCTATAAGTGCAAGAGGGTAGAGTTTTATATGTAGACCTAACGAATTTTACAAATGAGGGAATAACATTATTAGGTAGGCCTAATGAAATTGAGATTGGAAAAGTATGTCGGTATGGAAGTGTCAAAAGTGAATGTAGGCTACATTAGGAGGATCTCACAACATGAAAGTAATACTGTAGACTGTAGTCTATTATGTTATGTCATAGTAATATTTAAAAAAAAGGTTAGACAAAAGTAGACAGCATTATGGATAGCGTTAAATAAGAGAGAATATAAGAAATAGTATCTCAGTAGTGAGTAAGAAAAAGAATGTAAAACATGTTTAGATTAGAATAATAGTCCTAAACTTAGACTAATATTAAGTAATGATGACGTAATTAGTTATAATTATATTGTTAAATAAATGTAAATGTAAGAGATAGTAATGACGACTCTGTATAGGCTAGGATAGACTAATGTAAGGTCCATCAATACATGTAATGAATTGCTGACATATATCATAGGCCTACCATATCATATGTTATATCATATCATAAGCTCATATCATAAGCTCATATCATATCATATCATATCATATCATATCATATCATATCATATCATATCATATCATATCATATCATATCATATCATATCATATCATATATAATATTTATTTATTTAGGCCTACTATTTTCAGACTATGTTTATATAGTCTACTTATTAATTATTTTTATTTATTTATTTAATTATAATCTTCACTGTTGTGGTTTAATACATCTACTAGGGGCCCTACCTCTATAAAAATTATGACATATTTCTTACTTGGTGCATAGGCCTACCTCTGGTTTTAATCTTTGAACTTTGGGTTTAGAATCCATTACTCTTTCTGGCAGTAGTGCCATATTCAGTTTTGTCTTGTTGCTGTAGCCTAGGCCTACGTGTTCTTTTCAAATGATCCTACAATAGTCTTGGAATAAGTCACCTACAAGCCTATTCTGGATGTTTTGTTTATTTCATAACAATACCATCTTTAGCAACTGACCTATAGGCCTAGTTCTCAGAAACTTCATAGGTCTAAACTTATTATCTGTTTATTCATTAAGGCATATCGATGAATGAAAAAGGCTATTAAAGCGAGATTAACTACCTTGTCTCGTAATGTGTCAATTTTCAATTCCCTTATTTAATGACCCATTATCTCTGAAACTACTGAAGATATCGTACTGAATTTTTTACGGCATGAAGATACAAGACCGCCAGCCCTATGTAAGCAAACTGACGTAGAGTTCATCGATAAATAAAAGTTATAAAACATTGAATTTCTAAAATAATGTTGATACATTTTTATGCAAAATGCCCTATTTTCTCAGGAACTATAAATTATTATAGAAGGATTAAATTTTAAATACATGTTGACAGCAACACATTAAGTGGTCTATATCTAGAGCTATAGGCCTATCTATTAGTTTGATGACAAAATATTTTAAAGAAAATAAAATAAAATCAACATCAAATCTTTTATTACAAGTTTTATTTCTTGATTAATCTGTGCTAGTTTGCTTTGAAACCTTGTATTTTTAACTTACAATTCATGTTGATTTTTCTGATAAGTCTATCATTAGGCTAAGTAATATAAAACAATATTCAATTTGTCAGTAATGATAGGTAAGTCATGTGATTGACAAATTAAATATTGTTTTATATCACTTGTGTCTTTAACCATGAAAAATTTCAGTGCAATATCTTCAGTATTTCCTGAGATAAATAGTCATAAAATAACCAAATTTAACATTGGCGGTATAGCCTATGGCAGTTAATCTCCCCTTTTCTCGACACCGAAAAGTACCAGAGGAGTGGATTAAGTAGAAGAAGAAGATCTCCTTAATATTTACGAATGAAGTATCAAATTTTATGAATTATAGGGCCTAATTGATTAAGTACAATAAGTAATATAAAAATACAAAATCGTGAAAAAATTTGTTAGCTAAACTCTTGAAATTAAGACTGTCAAAAGGCCTAACGTGGTCAAAATCTGATTTAGTAACAACAAAGGTGTGCTTAGAATTAGCTATTATTTAACAGAAGTTGAAAGAAAATTTCCTAAATATTCAACTGAAGCACAGAGAGACTAAGTATGAAACAGTAACAAAAATGTTAGTAAAGAAATGATATGATTTCTTTGGAGAGTCCACAAAAGTTACAAATTGGTCTTCCAAAAACTGAGATGAAGGAATACTGGTAAAAGGAACTGAACCTGATAATTGATTGAATGCTGTAATTATAGACCTAAGTGTTCGGCAGCTTCACGCTTCAGTCTTTTAGTTACTTCACTTGTTTAGAAACGCTTCTTTTTTTTTTCATACGTACGTTCAATGTTTTGTCATTTCTAATTATTACCACAATTCATATAAATTGTATTATTTAGAGTAGAAAAGAAGCAAATACAAAATTCAGAACAAGTTAGGCCAATATTAGTACAATTTAAGAGTGTGGTTACGAAGGAGAGGATTATGAAGAATAGAAGGATGCTAGGGAACACAACGATCAGAACAGATACGAAGTGAGAAGTAGAAGGAGAGTTTTAATCCCTTTTCTTAAAGGAGCACGTAAAAATGGACAATCCGCAAAACTTATCAAGGACAAAATTAAGATAAACAATTTGGTCTTTAGTGTAGAGGAGTGCTTAATAACGTTAAAGGAACCGATTTTAGGCTCAGAAGAAAAGGAAAGGAACAGAAAAATTTTGAAATAAAAAATCAAGAATATTGTATGCAAAGGCGAGTGTGGTGAGTGTAAGCGAGTCAAATGCAACGTGTCAAACTCAGCGAAAATTTCCGGAAAGCAGGCAGTGACGTCAACTGAAGAAGAAACAGGAGTGACGCGAACTGGTATTCAGCAAGTTCAGCAAGCTCAGCAGAACAAGACCCCAAGGCAAACGAATGGAAATAGTGGACAACAGATGGGAGCAATTCCGAAGCGGGTGAAGGAACTAAGATCTAAATCGAAGCTGACTTGAAGTAGAGTAACGCAAGTAGGAGATAGTTCAGGGAGCAGTGATGAAGGAAGAGGGGAAAACAAGGTGGAAAAACAGTATGACTTAAGGAAATGGTGTGGAGGGGAAATAAATCGTGAGAAAAGAAAATTAAGCCCTAAAAAGTAGCAATGTGGAAAAGGGAGTAGTGAAAAGTGCAAATAATTAGTAGAGATGTAGAGTGAGGGGGATTACAGTATGTTTGGTATAATGATGGGTTAGGAGCAAAGTAGAGGAAGAATTAATGAAAGAGAAGAAAAGACTAGAGGAAGAATTACAATAATAAAGTAAAAAGAAGTAATGATTCAATTGACTTGTACGAGAGGCGTGTAAAACGGGGAGGCTGCACTGTATACTAATAATGTGAAGTGCCGCCTCACTGAAAGGTATATTGCTTAAAGACAAATATATATATTCATTCATTCATTCATATAAATTGTATTAGGCTACAAATACATGTACAAAAATTAGAAATGTAGTTTGGAAATTTTAATTTGTTACAACTATTTAATGGCTTGGAAAATCTCTTTGTTGGTTCGCATTCTGTGGTCTAGAGAAAAACACTCTAGCGTTGTATTTGATTCAAACCTGCCCAACATCTAGCCTATGTATAATTTAAAAGGCGATCAATTTCTTAGCATGGCTTTCTCCGGGTGGGAAGCAAAGCTAGGAGGCTTGTACCATAGATTTATGACATGTAGACCTAAGAGAACATTGTCAATGATAGAGGGCTACAGACGAAATTTGGTGGCCATTTCGCGCCCACCTTGAATCTCGACAATGAGTAGCCAATTGCAGTACGCTTATATTCATCTAATATTTCAATTTTTGTAAAGTATGAAAGCATGCACGATTTATTAGAATTAGCTAAGTCTATAGAAACATTGTTTCGTAAGACTTTCAGATAGTAGTAGGGCCTACAAGTAAGGTAATATTTGTGTACGCACAATACGCAATAATATTACATAAAACATTAAGATCTGTCCATATTCAATAGCTTAAATTATGTAGATAGCGTACGCGTTCCCTATCCAAACGATACCTGGTTTGATTCCCGGTGTTAGCTATGCAAGAGATTTACCTTCCGTTCAGGTATTTTTGTGTTCATCACTCGTCACATGACTTTGTGTGTTCTCTCAACGGCGTTCCTGAATAGTGTTGACAACACGAGTAAGGAAGTCGCAACGATGAAAATCGAAATTAGTTAAAACCCACTGAAACAATTTCCTGAAAGTTTGTTTGTCTACGACTATAGCCTACTACAATCAGAAGCTCCTTGCTAGGAGGTTTTAAAACTGTAAATAAAAATAAAAAATTAAATTCTAACTTTAAATAAAAGACTAAGTTTTGCATGACAAGACTGAACAGACGCTTGTGCATATCTTACACGTCAGAATGAAACAGGTCAAAAGACTTTATTCTCAATGTAGGTAATGGATATGTACACATTTCGCTAGTATAAATTTATTTACTTACTTACAAATGACTTTTAGAGAACCCGAAGATTCATTGCCGCCCTCACAAATGCCCGTCATCAGTCCTATCCTGAGCAAGATTAATCCAGTCCCTATCATCATATCCCATCTCCCTCAAATCCGTTTTAATATTATCCTTCCATCTACATTTCGGCCTCTCCAAAGGTCTTTTCCTCTCAGGTCTCCCAATTAACATTCTATACGCATTTCTGGATTCACCTATACGTGCCACATGTCCTGCCCATCTCAAACGTCTGGATTTAATGTTCCTAATATGTAGGCTACAATGTGTACAGTTCTGCGTTGTTAACTTTCTCCATTCTCCCGTAACTTCATTCCTGTCAGCCCCAAATATTTTCCTAAGCACCTTATTCTTGAACACACTTAACCCTCTCTTCCTTTCTCAAAGTCAGAGTCCAAGTTTCACAACCTTGCAGAACAAACGGTAATACAGTACAGGCCTAACTGTTTGCATAAATTTTAACTTTCAGTTCTTTTGAAAGCAGACTAGATGACAAAAGCTTCTCAACCGAATAATAGCAGGCATTTCCATATTTATTCTGCGTTTAGTTCCCTCTCGAGTGTCATTGTTACTGTTAGACTAGTATAAATTTAATAAAATTGAAAATTTAATCTTTACATATCCTTAATTAATTTTGTGCTGGAATTTGGTATAAGCCTAGCGCTTCGATTTTTTTAGTAGGTTATTTTACGACGCTTTATCAACATCTTAGGTTATTTAGCGTCTGAATGAGATGAAGGTGACAATGCCGGTGAAATGAGTCCGGGGTCCAATACCGAAAGTTACCCACCATTTGCTCAGATTGGGTTGAGGGAAAACCCCGGAAAAAACCTCAACCAGGTAAGTTGCCCCGACCGGGAATCGAACCCGGGCCACCTGGTTTCGCGGCTAGACGCGCTAACCGTTACTCCACAGGTGTGGTCTAGCGCTTCGATAATACTTCTAAGATTAACAAACAATTTTTAGAATCCAAAAATAAACTTATTTTAGGGGTAATTGTAGGCTGTTTTTAAATTGGGGGCTGCAATTTATACAGAGCAAAATTTGTTTCCATGATGTATTGTACAATTTTTAAAATTTTTAAATGCTTATTTTTTATTTTAATAATAGCCTAATGAGTGTGTTAACAATTCCTGCTCTTATCAGTTTAATAGACCTATATAAATAAGAAATGTTGTTTGACAATTTTTGTCATGAACTCTAAAATTTATTTTTTTACATAAAGAATTATTAATGAAAAAATAACTTGAAATGACAAAACAGTGCAAAATGCAGAGTTTGTTAACATACTCATTATGAATAACATACAGAAGAAAGCATGTAAAATATTCAAAATTGTACAAGATACCAGGGTAACCAATTTTATCTGCACAAACTGCAACCTACAAGTTAAAACTATAATTACCCTTAACAATATTTTTTAAAAATAAAAATTGTCTGTTAATCTAAAAGCATTGCCTAATATCTATACCAAATGTCAGCACAAAATTAATGCAGGATAAGTAGAAAATCAAATTTTGAAGTTTACTGAATTTACACTAGCGAAAGGTGTACATAGGCCAACCCCATTAAAAATAATACTTATCTCTCGCCCAAACTTGTGTATTATCTACGATAATTCTTCACACCTGTATGTAAGCATCTTAGGCTTAATAAACCTCAAAATCTTTAAATAAGCCTATTCAGTAGGGTAATATAAAACAATGACTCGATGCGGTTTTGAGCTGTCTATAGACCAAGTGCAGCATTCACATAAACACAAATATAACTTGTTTGTACTAAACTAACCCCGTATAATGGAACTATTTGTAGTACAGAATTGCTTGAAATTCTTATTGTTGTTACCAGCATGTTACTTCGTGAAATAAAGTCCCTACTTTATTAGGTCTGTATCTATTTTCTTTAAATTAGCCAGAACAAAATAAAGCCAAATTAATCGGTCATACTAGGATATATACTGCGGTTAAGATTCAACTTTGACGTTGCTATGATTTTGGGTTGGAATCAGGCATGACATGAAAATTTTTCCGTTCCAGTGTTATATCCTGTACTATCTTAAATGCCATGGTGTTCCCATGTTATATACTGCCGTGCAGATTCAAGTCAAAATGTTGATTTACGATGAAAAAACTCCCTACGGATAAGATAAACTCCCAGATATAGTCTGCATAGGCTACTTCTAGACTAATTTTTAGTGCATGTGTTTATAAAATACGGAAAAGAAGTCAAATTAACTTACTTAATAAAGAAAACTGATATTGAATTAATCATAATTTCTCTGCAATGTACATAGAAAGAAAATAAATTAAAAATAGATTGATATGAGTTATCAGTAGCAAAATAGGCCTATTTCTTACCGAAAATTCAAAATACTTTACTTTTCTCCTGTTGCTAATTAGGCCTATGATCTATAGCCTAGATCTATTTAAACATTTTGATTATTTATGTCTAATTAGACATAATATCGGTTATTAACGGAGAAAAATTCGCTCCAACGCCGGCGATAGAACCTGGAACCAATTCTACGCACTAGGTGCTCTAACCACTGAATTACGTCGAGTCTCAATCCACAATCCACATACATTCATAACCAATGGTAACCATAAAATATGTATGTTTGCATTATTTTACTCAACGTGTGCTTGTATGACTATGTAAATTTTGTATTACGGTTCTTTAAATATTAGTCTGTAAAAATTGTATCAGCTTCTTTTGTTTCTGGCTAAATGAAAGAGAAGCATTGATGGCCTTAACTTCGCCAGAATAAATAAATATTATTATTATTATTATTATTATTATTATTATTATTATTACTATTATTATTATTATTATTATTATTATTATTATTATTATTATTATTATTATTATTATTATTATTATTATTATTAAAAGATAATTCTGTATGGCCAAAGAATTAAATCTTTACGTAGACATAATATGCCAAATTTTCAAAAGCCATATTACAATAAAAAATTAGCATTCGTGCCGAACATAACATAGGCTATAGCCTATTGTATTCGCCTTCTCTACATACGGAGAAATTCTTGTTACAAAATGGCAAGTGTATCAACGCCTATCACTGAAAAATCTCTCTCTCGCCTTCCGTTAAACTCTTACTAACATAATAATATGCAGACCTGAAAGCAAAATGTTCATTGATCTCAGATACAGGTATTAAGTGGTGTAAGAATTTTGTATGTAACTTAACAAAGTTATTTGATACTTTAGTGACGAATTATAATTTGAGAACTTATTTAATACAAGCGAAAAAAATAGGCTAAGGAAGATTATCGAACTAAAAAGGAAGCTTATCTAAATGAAGAGTATTCCAGTATAACGATGAGTCACGGAAAACCTGTCATCGAGGATCAGTCCACTTATCTAAGGAACATAATAGCAGAATGCTAACCCGAAATACCGGTTTGTTTGCCATATAGCGGCCAAGAAACTTATCGAAGTTTTTATATCTTCACAAAAATATGCGAACAAGAAAGGAGTTTTAAAAATAGTCAAAGTAAAATTATTCTTACTTGATTTAAATTTAAGTCAAATCTCACTTTCATTATTATGGAATTGACTTTCTTTTCCTTAATACGTAACAACAACGAAAATAAACAGTGCAATGTGAAACAAATATAATGTTCGTATAGGCTACAGTATGTCTATAATTCTCTTCATTAAGCTTACATTAAATCAAGTAGTAAATTTACTAAAATGTGCATCAAAACAATAGTGGAAATAAATGCTGGAATGCTGTAAAATAAATCTACTAACTATGAATAAGATGCCTATTGTAAGTAGACATGCCTATTTCTCTGAAGGACAAAAGCGCTTATACCGCTCTTTAACTATATCTTAAAAGGTTAAATTTACTTTGATGTCTGATAATATACTTATGCAGATACATTTTCATATTTGTCAAACATATTATAAATTAATAAAACAAATTTTATTGATTTCCATGTCTTTCTTTAGGTTACACTTAGGCCTAATTTTACATTCAATGCAATATCAACACTCGTTTCAACAGGTATTTCGTGTGCATCTTTAGCCATGACCAGTACGTGGGCTCTGTCTGGTATGCTGTGTAGGAATCTATTAGAGATAGGTTAGGCCTTTGGGTTATGTTTCTGTCTCACTATTCCTGTATCTATTCTGTATCAGAAATTATATTACTAAACATTTCCAATAATTAGTTTATTAATCCTGTGCTTCATAAAAACAGAGAACCATATATTCTCTATAGGATTCATATTTCGACTATTATCCGGGCATGAAATGTTTTGATGCCAGTGACTATTTCTCTTTCTTTACATACATACATACATACTTACATACATACATACATACATACGTACCTACATACATACATACATACATACACACATACATACATATATACATACGTACCTACATACATACATACACACATACATACATATATACATACATAAACATACATACATACATACATACATACATGCATGCATACATACATACATACATACATACATACATACATACATACATACATACATACATACATACATACATACATACATACATACATACATACATACATACATACATACATACATACATACATACATACATACATACATACACGTACGTACAAAAATTATGTACACAATAATTCTTGTCCGAAATATTAATGGACAAATTTTTTGATGGACGAAATGTTTGCTGGACTAATTTCCTTGGGCAAAATAGCTGTGGACGTGAGATAGTGGACAAATTGTCTGATGGACGTACTGCCGTGGACGTATCATCCTGGAAGCTATATCTCTTCTTTAGGCACTGACGGGGACAAGACTGTTCCAAAACGAAAGAGAGAAAGAGAAGTTACTTCTCCTTGGCCGATATTGAACTCTCGATCATCTAGTTCGTAAGCACCAACACACTAATTATAGAAGAGGATGTGAATAGTATATTGCATTTACATTAAAAAAAACACACACACACGCAAATTCCAAGTGCTTACGTACATCTTCTCAATTTGACAATGTGTTTCCAACACTACAAAAGTTAAAAATTAATTCCATTTACTACATCATATCATTCCATCGATGTTAACTTTTTGTCCCCCTATCCCGAAACATCAGAGCTGCCAACTTTAGAAATGCATTCATCGTATATATTGCGCTTAATATCAAAGTCATATCAACTCGACTAAATCTGACAAAACGCAACAAAAAAGAGAATTGACGTGACCAAAAGAAGAGAATTAGATTTAACATACTGAAATTGACTATGAAATCAGCTCAGACCCAGAAAACGACATCTGAATGGAATGAGCGGGGATAAGAATGAGAGTATTTACAAGAGCCGCACACATCTGGAAATATAACTCGAGCCATTGTGATTCTAATCTGAGTTATGCATGTACCACGTCATCTCCCGCTCCTTGGTTGTGACGTCTGTATTGTTATGGATATTACAGCTACTGCCTGCCCGCCGCCACCCGCCACCCGCCACCCGCTCACCTCGGCGAGCTGCTCTGTTTCTCGTGGGCCGACGCATCGCGACGTTCGATAAGGTGCAATCAGTCAGTGGGATTAAAGACGCGTTACATGCTAGCTGCTCTACTCAAGTCTTTCAGTAGACTATAACAATGATGAGCGTAATAATGGTCTAGTCTAATAATAATAATAATAATAATAATAATAATAATAATAATAATAATAATAATAATAATAATAATGTTATGTTTTATTTAACGACGCTCCCAACTGCCGAGGTTATGTCAGCGTCGCCGGTGTGCCGGAATTTTTGTCCCACAGGAGTTCTTTTACATGCCAGTAAATCTAAAGACATGAGCCTGTCGCATTTAAGCACACTTAAATGCCATCGACCAGGCTCGGGATCGAGCCCGCAATCTCGGGCATAGAAGACCAGCGCTATACCAAATGAGCGAACCAGACCGAATAATAATAATAATAATAATAATAATAATAATAATAATAATAATAATAATAATGTTATGTTTCATTTAACGACGCTCGCAACTGGCGAGGTTATATCAGCGTCGCCGATATGCAGGAATTTTTGTCCCGCAGGAGTTCTTTTACATGCCAGTAAATCTAAAGACATGAGCCTGTCGCATTTAAGCACACTTAAATGCCATCGACCAGGCCCGGGATCGAGCCCGCAATCTCGGGCACAGAAGACCAGCGCTATACCAACTGAGCGAACCAGATTTTTCACTGCAAACCCAGCATTCTCCAATCTTTCCTAATTTCTTCCTTCCTCTTTGTCTCCGCATATGATCCATTATCTTAATCTCGTCTATCACCTGATATAATCTTCTCCCCGAACTCTTCTCCCGTTCACCATTTCTTCAAGTTCATCTTTCAGTAGGCAGTTTCTTTTCAGCCAGTGACTCAACCAATTCCTTTTCCTCTTCCTGATCAGTTTCAGCATCATTCTTTCTTCACCCATTTTTTCCAACACAGCTTCATTTCTTGTTCTGTCTGTCCATTTCACACGCTCCATTCTTCTCCATATCCTCATTTCAAATGCTTCTAGTCGCTTCTTTTCACTTCGTCGTAATGTCCATGTTTCTGTACCATATAATGCCACACTCCACACAAAGCACTTCACTAGTCTCTTTCTTAGTTCTTTTTCCAGGGATCCGCAGAAGATGCTCCTTTTTCTATTAAAGGGGTTTTTTGCCATTTTCTATCCTCCTTTTGATTTCCTTGCAGTAGCTTAATAATATAATAATAATAATAATAATAATAATAATAATAATAATAATAATAATAATAACATAGCCTACATAGTGTTCTGCCCAAGGGCAGATCTTTCACTGCAAACCCAGCATTCTCCAATCTTTCTATTTTGTTCCTTTCTGTTTATCTCCGCATATGATCCATTATCATAATGCCGTCTATCACCTGATATAATCTTCTGCCATGAACTCTTCTCCCGATCACCATTCTTTCCAGTGCATCCTTCAGTACGCAGTTTCTTCTCAGCCAGTGACCCAACCAATTCCTCTTTCTGAATAGTTCCAGCATCATTCTTTCTTCACCCACTCTTTCCAACAAGCTTCATTTCTTGTTCTGTCTGTCCATTTCACACGCTCCATTCTACTCCATATCCACATTTCAAATGCTTCTAGTCGCTTCTCTTCACTTCGTCGCAATGTCCATGTTACTGTACCACACAATGCCACACTCCACATAAAGCACTAGTGGGTTATAGATCATGATATGTAAATAATGCCACGGACCCGCAAAGGTCCGCGGACCACCAATTGGGAAACATGGGTCTAGAATATAAAACTTTATATTTTGCCTGTTTCTATTACCATACTTTGCACTAAGTTCAAACCCGTTGACGAAAATAAATTCCTTAGCTAACTTTCTTTGGAAGACAAATAAAGCCGGGAAGTCCTTTTCATATATTTCAGGCAAGTTTTATAGCCGGGTTTAGGCCTACATTGGTGAACCTAATAATAGTGTAGTTAGTTCACTAGTAGTAGTAGTATGGAGAAGCTAAGGGCGGGTTAGCGATGACTCTTCATTATGTCGGTTCGACAATGGCCTATTGTACACCCCGAATTATGGGTTGAATGATAATGAGGTGTACCAGTCCACCGGCTGCATGAGACCCCTCACTTACTCACCCAATGGGCTCCTTAACCCCCCCCCCACCGCCTTAAGTAGGCCTACATACCGCCAAGGGGACCAGGCAGCACAGGATCCATTCCGAGAGCCCTTCTAAGGTGTCGAAGCACCCACGGATAGTTTACTATTGGTGAACAACTTACAAAACTCCTTTGGTCTGTCCACACCTGTGGAGTAACGGTCAGCGCGTCTGGCTGCGAAACCAGGTGGCCCGGGTTCGAATCCCGGTCGGGGCAAGTTACCTGGTTGAGGTTTTTCCGGGGTTTTCCCTCAACCCAATACGAGAAAATGCTGGGTAACTTTCGGTGCTGGACCCCGGACTCATTTCACCGGCATTATCACCTTCATTTCATTCAGACGCTAAATAACCTAGATGTTGGTACAGCGTCGTAAAATAACCCAATAAAATAAAATCCTTTGGTCTGCGCATGCGTCAATCTTAAAGAGTGACACAATATAGCTATTATTCACCTCCTCCTTCCTAATTGTCAGCCAGTATTATCGTGTACCGATAGCAGTGATGGGTCAGATGACTTGTCAATCAGTAGCGACAATGGTTCAGATTAATGGAGGGAAACTCCAGACTCCGCCTCCAGCACAGCGGTAAGGTTTAGTAACCTCCTACAACGGAGTTTTGCCAGTTGTAGGCCTATAGTAACTACCCTGGCTAGTTTACTGTCGCAGGCACAAGATAGTAGGTGTCTACACTTAAAAAAGTGCAGTAGTAGGGCCTATCAGTAGAGCGGGCACATGAAGAGTATGAATTCGTATCGCGGTCGTATTTCCCGATGTTCGAAAAAATTATTCCATAAAAAGTTAAGCTGAATATTTATCCTAATTAGGATATGTTCTGGTTGTTCCTATAACAAATCTTTGTCATGTCCCACAAACATTAAAGTTGTGCAAACTTTATACTGTAGTAGGTCTATCCCTTCGGTCCACCTTCTCATCGTAAAATTTCTAAATGTATCAATTGTGCAAAACAAATGTAGGGAATAAAGTATAGAACGAGTTCATTGACGCTAGACTGACCAATGGGAATGAAATTACACTGATAGTTAAAAGCATGCTGCTCGAAATTAATAAACTTAAGTGATAGATTTTTTCCTTCTACGTTCATTTGTTTCATTTGTATCGTCTCTGCTTCGATGTATCAACGATTACGTCAACAATAATTACTTACAATAATTGCACAATTAATTATTTCAAGTATAAATAGTTCACAATAAAATTTAACATGTTCAAAATTATAGATAAGCAATGATAAGAGTTCAAAATAAAGCGTTGTTAAAATCTCAAAAGTCCAGTCGTTTTTATTCCAATGAGACTTTTATCCCTATCATCTCTGCTTCAATTCGACTGTTTTTCTGGATCTGAATTTGATTCCTGGTGTACGTTGCCTCGGAAAGGAAAGGGAGTCATCTTCACAAAGAATACACGCCTGGTAATAAATGGCTATCTAGACCGAATGGGTTGACCAGGAGCGAATGGAAGGACGCTATTAAGATGACTGCCAATGTATTTCCAATACGCGCTCTACCAGGTAGAGTCTGTGTGATGTATCTTGTCTCACTGTGAAAAGAGAGAGAAAGGAGATATGTCGTACTTCGTCTGTATTGTTATGGCAATGGGGATGCCGTCCATTCATCCAGTGGCGGAAGGGACCAATTGATAAATTCTGTAGCGCAAAATAAAATAACAAAATATCTCTCTTCGTACTGTATAGTTCCGTCACTGAGCTTGTCTTTCAAGAAACTGAGTTCCGGTAGCCTGTACAATGACAAGGTTTTGAAAGGAATCCTGAAAATTTACAACCCTCCTATAATCTCCACCCTCATTTGAAGGGACTTGGTTTTATTGCTACTGAGACAAGATAAACCTTACCAGGTATAGATCTCAGAATGGAACCACTGCCGACATTGTCGGAGTGAGAAAGAAACACTTGCTCACATTCTGGGAGCCTGCCCTCATGGAGAACTACTGAGGAATAGTCGTCACCACAAGATTCTATCCCTCCTAGCATCGGCGCTAAGAGGAAAAAACTACCAAGTAGAGGAGGAGGTCCATGGTTTGTCTGCAAATGAGTCTTCAAGGCGCATTGACGTCATCGCTATCCCGATAAGATCAATAAGCGGATTCATAATTGATCCAACTGTAAGGATGGAAACACACGAAAATCAACTTGCTGAGGTACATCAGGAAAAATGCTATACCATACTATAAGGAAAAATATCATCTAACGTCGATCGAAGTTATTTGATTACTGATTGGGGCTAGAGGAACCATTTTTGCAAGCAGTTTGGTCTAGGACAAACTCTTGTCACTGAAGTATCTCTGTCTGCAGTGAAGGGATCTATAAAAAGTCTAACAAACCACCCCTACGCTTAAATACATAGTCTGTCTTCCTTCCTATGGCGACCTGCTCATTTAAGTTGGGTTAGGGTTATTTTACGACGCTGTATCAACATCTAGGTTATTTAGCGTCTGAATGAATGAAGGTGATAATGCCGGTGAAATGAGTCCGGGGTCCAGCACCGAAAGTTACCCAGCATTTGCTCGTATTGGGTTGAGGGAAAACCCCGGAAAAAACCTCAACCAGGTAACTTACCCCGACCGGGATTCGAACCCGGGCCACCTGGTTTCGCAGCCAGACGCGCTGACCGTTACTCCACAGGTGTGGACTTTAAGTTGGGTCCTGCAACTAATGCTGAATAGATGACTGCGATCACCTGGTAACAAACAGATACTAGAAAGATTTGATGTTTCTTCTAGAATTAATGATGATGTGTGTAATCGTTTTCAATTATTTGTAATTGTGTTATTTCCTTTTCTTTTCCTTCTTCATTGTTTTCTCTTTTTTTTCGTTATAATTATTTAGATTATCATTTATTTAAAAAAAATATGGTAAGCTTTGTCTTATAGGTAGCCTCCACTTGGAGAAAGCTGAATAAATAAAAAGTTAATTCAAAATAAAAAAAATAACCTTAGAAATACAGTTGTTCGCATTGGAATTATCTTGCAGAATGCATTTCGTCATAATAGTTATCCTAAGGTAATTTAATGTTGCTTTTTAAACTCATGTTTGCTGTCGACCTCCGGTCTCCAAATAATTATCATGACAACAAACATTCGTTAAGCTCAATTAAATTGCCGAAAAAGTATCAGCACTTGTAGTAGACAATTATAAAAAGTAAAAACACACATTACTCCCTACAAGTAGAGCACTAAATTGGCGAGCTAGTGTTCACATTGATGTAGCAAGAGTGTTATACCACAGTCTAGTATATAGCCTACAGTCGCGAAGCTTGGGGTGATTTTTTGCATTTCTCGCGATAGTTGCTAGCCGCTTGGAGCGCTGTGTATAGTAGGAACAATAGATTGTGTCACTGCCATCGTAATCTATTACAGGCCGTAAGACAGACCATGTGACTCGCTTAATCCGATCACGAAGGGCGGCGTTTCAACCATATAAATTAATTGGAATGCATAAAAAGTAACATACAGTATATTTCTCTAAAATGTAGTGTAATTGCATTAATAAAATTTAAAACAATGATTAGGAGACACTTCAGACATAATTCCTTGCGAGTTAAGGTGTAATATTATTTTTGGTGTGAAAATTACGTTGTTCGTATGTGTAAAAGGCCTAGACTTACCTGCCTTTATTTCGATTAAATATTGCGAAATTATTGTACATTCATTTATGCACGATTCAATAATTTTCAGTTGCACCGCACGAATATTTAGATATGTTGAAATTATAGGTTATGTTTACTGTCCCAGTTGCCCCTTTCTGTCTAATTTTAGTGATCTCCAGTGCCCTGCCATTCATATGGAAATATTATAGGTTATGTTTACTATATCTTATATTCCTAAATTCGCAATTATACATTATAATTAAGCATAATGTCATGTATGATACTTCGCACATTCAATTTGTCTGTATTTTAATACTACAATTGAGTATTGAATTATTGTATTTATCTACTACCTAAGAGACGAAGTAACAATCGTACGTACACTAATTTCATAAGAGTGGTATGATAAATTTTCTGTCTTTATCAAGGAAGGTAGATGTGCTATATTAAAATCACAATATAAATTCTTTTTTATTGTACCTCAAAATAGCTTCCATTCTAAACTTAAAATGTTGATGCGAAAAGATTATGTTACATGTAAAATTCTCTTCACATTAAAATAACACAGTTTTGTAATTATTTCTCCAACATATTATGCAACAAGAAGTAAAGGGAACTTATGGACACATTACACTAAATAAAACTTAGCTATGGTACACAATAAAGTTACAATATAATAATTCACTGAGCTCCATACACTGAAATAGAAAACCCGAACATACATTACGGCCTGGTCTAGATCGAAAAAGCATTGACTGTGCCGTATTTCGCTTTGTTGTGAACAGTTGTGTAAATTGTGAAATGTTCGTTATCGGTTGTAATAACTGTAAATGGCTAAAATACAATAATTTGAGTAATAATATGGGACAAGGAGATGTTTGTTGCACTATAAATTCTAAGAAAAAGAGGTCAGAGTTATCCTTCCGAAAGATCCAGGAAGATGAGTTTATAAATTATAATATATACTTTATGAAAATAAAATATAAACCTTATGTATTTCGTATTTCAATAGTGGAAGGAAGGTGTTAATTTTTCAAAAGAACAAGATATCAAAAGTACAATACATTTTATCGTCTGCTAGGGAAAGAGTCTGTGATGAGGCGATAGAAGCGATCCTGGTGGCTAGCAACTATCTATGGATGCATATTTCAACTGTCTATGTTTGCATATTTAATAAGTATTGAGCTTCGCAACTGTATATACTAAACTGTGGTTATACTTTGATTAAAAATACTTTATGATCGTCAGCTTATGCATCTTGATAACAATGTTGCCGTACATTTAACTATTCCGATACTTGCCGCGTACACGATCTGCCGGTGTGTTTCGAAACTAAACAAACGCCATGCCGCGAAAACAAAATTACAAAATAAACACAGGTAATAAAATAATAAAACAATAGCAACAACAATAAAAACAAATAGTTTCAACAGTTAATTAAACTACAACAGCACCAATAATAATTAATTATAGTAGGCCTATAACAAAACAGAACACTCTCGTTTACATTAGCTGGGAACTGGTATATGCACAAGCATTGACTTGTGATTCCTGCAGAAGAAATAGAAATGCAAACAAGCGTGGCTTTGTTCACAAAATGAACCGGCAACAACGTTACTACCTTCAACTCAGAACGGGCCGTGATTTGCTGTTGCCATAAAAATCGTGGGAACTTTCTGTGAACATACTCCCGGTGTAATCAAAAAGTAGGCCTAATTGAATTGGATTTTTATCAAAGTGCTTAAGTCATCATTTTTTTAATTTTCACTTTTATCGTAGTTTCGAAAGTACAGTAATGGCAAAAAAAAAAAAACCAAACCGATCCTTGTAGCTGATATCAGAGCCTTGTTCACTCCAGAGCATGATAGACTGGTAACTAAGACTTTCGTGGTTCGAATCCTGCCTGGAAAGGAAGCTTTTTTTGTTCCTTATTCAAATTTATTCCCAATAGAAAATGTTACATTTTTCTACGGAAAATGTCGTAAGTGCGGGATATAGTATATCAGATAAGAAAGTAGGTCTGAACCTCTGGTTTTGTATAGTAGCATTTACTGTAGGTATGTAAACATTCAGTTTTTCATTAATGAAGGTTAATAAAGAAAATATTCTATAACCAAATTCGACTTAACTCCGATCTGAAATATTGGTAATGCCACCACGACTGAGACCTTGGTTGAGTAAGTGGAAACAAGTCGATTAAAAATCTTACTTATCCTCAGTCTTCTCTATCGTAAATGAATCCTCCGACGTACGAAAATTGAGGTGTACAAATTGAAAACGTGAATGTCGAAACTTGCATGTCGAGATATCGTGATTCTGCAATGTGGTATCGATTCAGCATGCATGTCTCTTTTCTCTTCCGATGAAGTCTCACTGTAGTGCTCTTCATAGCCTCCCGTAAGCGCAATGCGTAACATTCGTTGGCGATCTGATAGCTACCAGTCTAGAGATGAACAACGATCGAGAAAGCAAGACTAACAGCGCCTGTAAAGCCGAAAATCCGCACGACAATTTGTATACGTCGCGTCGTTGACGTAAAGACTGCTTGTGTGTATTTCGAGACGTCGAGAAGTCCCGAACGTCAAGCAGCCTTGAATCGTCACAGTTGTTTATATATATGACTGAACTTTTATCTACTTTAGCAACGGTTATAGGATGTATAAACAATTAAGTGGCCTATTGAAGCATCATCCCTACCTTTCAGTGTATAATAATCCGCTCCCCAGTCTATATTTAATTACTAAGCCCTTATTAAAAGGCTAGGAACCAGTGGCGGTTCCTCGGGGGGAGGAAAGGGAGGAACGTCCTCCTCACATGTTTCTTCTTTTGAAATTAAATACCAAATAAAATATATGCCTTGAAATTCAAGGATGATTCGATAATTTTTAAGTTCACAGCTGTAAAAAAAAAAAAAAACTCGGTTGATCGAGTTTCAAACGATTCGCGCTCATGTGCTGCTAGAAAACTGTGAGAAAGATGCGAGATTGTTTGTGCGGAGGAAAGTCAATCTATTCCTCCTTTACTGGAGTTAGCACACATAGACAACAGCGCTCTAGCGGCCAGAGAAAGAAGCAGAGTTTTAAGGCGAGTAAATGAACGGAAAGGGAGGAGATCCTCCTCTGAATCAGCACATGGGCGGGAAATAGAAACCGACTGGTCGCGCAGCAAGCTCGCTACCGCTGCCATCTAACGATCTTGCATTCAACCAGACTATAACACATCTAGGAGGAGGCACAATAAAAACAGCTTTAACGCAACGCTTTGAAAGATACCATAATATAAACTTTTTAAAATTATAAGTCAAAAATATTATTCATTGCAGTTTATATATGCTACTATTCATGGTTTGAAACTTTCAAGGATATTTGATATTTAAAGTCGGGTTTATATAAAACAAAGAGGAAGTATTTCTACGTTAGTATCGCAGATCTTTTAGGCCCCTGAAATTCACTTCCATTCATTGTGTACTAGACAGGGCAACAGCCAAGTTGTCAGTTTTGTACAAATATATTTGAAATTGAACGTAGGTACTCCAGACTACATTATTTTTAACATAAAAAATTGGCCACCGGCAACTTTGAACAATAATGGTAGTATGACTTTATAAGAACTGACATTCTTCAAAGCATGTGATACTAAACTTGTAAAATGTACATGTGGCAACACAGACCACGTGGGTGGGTGCAATGTTCTCGCTTTCCTCAGATTATTTCCCAATCCCATTTCCGTGGTTCCGAATATGTGTTTGTAGCTAGTCTCTTCTAGCACGTGTGATGCTGTAGTGTGCTCGAAAAATGCTGCGAGGTGAATTTCCTTGTAATTGTTAATTTGTGCAATTATTCAACAATGAATAAAGGTGAAAACACATATATTTTGGACAATTTAGGAAACTCGGTTTACAAGAACAGATTATTGCTATACAGAAGGGAAGGCCAACCTCAACACTACCTATAGTCTTATATGTATGCATGTAGGCTAATTTGTAGCATGTTTCATCCAAGAAGGTGTCATTTCGTCCTGTTACCTTCTTTCCTCCTCTTAAAAAAATACGCAGGAGCCGCCACTGCTAGGAACTTTCTTTTCATATGTTTGAGATCAAGTGTGCAATCTCAAGTAAAAAGATATTAACGTTAGGCTATGTTTTATGTTTCTTAGAAATGCAAATTTATTTGAGAATTGTTTTTTTTTTCTATTTATATAACCATATCATATAACAGAACCAGAACATTTTGATAACTAAGATAAAGTTCTGTTTTGTCTTTTTGTATCATTTAAACATTTATAATGCCATTTATTTCAATGATGTATGCTATTCAAAGTTACGAAATCTTTCCACGCCGACCAAATGCTATTTCGAGAATGATGAGCAAGACTCGAAGCGCACGAGAATGACGAGCCGAGATTCGAAAGACAAATGCAACGAACACAGCGAGCGAGAGCGGCAGTTAGTTTTGTTCATCTCTATACCAGACTGTGTCTGACCCAAACGATCGTAAAGGCGATCCGTCAGCTACCAGACATTGCTAGGGAAATGAATCATAGAAAAGTAGTTTCCCGTTGCTTTCCATATCTGGATGTTTATAATAATGCCCTCGAAATGAGTCCGAGAAAAGAATCAAATGCCGAAAGTTATGCAGTATTTACTCGAAGGGTTGAGGAATAATCCGTGAAAAATTTCAACCAGATAAATTCTCCAAACCAGGATTCAATCTCAGGCCCGCGACTATTGCAGTCAGACAGCATGCTGGCCACTACTTCAAGCAATGGACATTTGGTGTATAAAATAGCAATAAAATTATCACACAGTCTTTTTTTTAGACATAAGATTTTCTAATTCATTAATATGCCAAACAGGTTTTGTTTACGTAAATACTCAAAAGAAATATAAATAATTGAAGAACATAAAACACAACCAGTTATTATTGAATTAAAATTTAAATGAAAGTATTAAGAATAAAATAAATGTATGATATTACCTTCGTGTGTAGAACCCAGAAGTGGACCAAACGTGACGAGTTTATTTCCATTTTTAAATTCTCTTCTTGTTGGCTTGACCTTCTCATGCAATAAAATCACGACTGCAGGAGATTCCCTTTGAAATTACTGCATTCGCCTGAAATTATAAAGCCTTTGTTTTAATTCAGCTCATTCGTTTGAGTGATGTATAAAACATAGCCTACAATAAATCACACCGCATATTCTCTCAGTCGAGAGGTCTGTTGTTCAATCCCCAGTATCAGTCACTTAAACAGTAAATTTATAATTACGTCGCACACAAAACAGTCTCTGTAACATATTCCAACATCTCGAGATGTTCCACTATAGGAGGCCTACTGCGTAGCCAAGACTTCCAGTGACGTAAGTTTTACTACAGACTACTAAAATAATGTCTTAAGGGATAGTGAACCGTTTTACACACTTTATTCTCTCCACATCTCAGACTGTTGGCTGTATAGGGTGGAACTGATATAGCGTTTCAGATTTTCAGAGCGAATAGCTCATGTTGTATGTAACAAAAAACTATAATATCATATTGGTGGAAAGTTAATAGTTTTTTCAGAAAAAATCTTTTCTCCCAAATGTTTAACAACCTCTTATTGGGTAACTATTGCGAGTAGGATCGTGATTTTTGTCAATATCGATAGGAAATCTAATAAAGAATAATATATCTCTCCGGCGTATTTCAATAGCGTCGACGGTTTTCGTGTAAATTTAATTTTAAAAACATCTCAATTCAAGCTATTGCATGATGCGAGCAAATTGCAACGTCTTGGCAGAGAGCAGCTCACCTACCGAGACACACCGAGTTCATTGACCTCTTACATCTGTATCACGAGTAGAGTGTGTTAGCGGCGATGTTTCCAGACTGCTGAAACTTCAAACTTAATTTTCTAATTAACCGTGCATTTAATCACAAAACGTAATACAGGTTTTTCTATTCATTTACGTGTACTCTATCGTCCCTTTCAATCTGCAGGTTATTTCATTTCCACCCTATATATTTGAGGTTTAGACCAGCACGTGAAAGAAACATAAAAAACACGTTCGTTGAACGATCGCAAGAATTTTTTTTTTTTTTTTCGTTCTGATTGTCCCATAAAATGTGCATGAAGAAAGTCTAAATTAAACTTTGTTTCCAGTATGAAGGATAGGTTGAGCGGAGAAAAATTCTTTCCGGCACAGAGATCCGAACCCAGGTTTTCAGATCTACCTACTGACGCTTTGTCCACTAAGCCACACCGGATTCCAGTTCCGGTGCTGGATTGAATCCTCTCAGTTTAAGTTCCACAAAGAAAACTCAGCTCGAACTCCTCGCGCCGCGCATGCAATACCCCTCTTACCCCCCTGCAGTAGTCTTGAGAGCATGCTTGGAACGGGAGCATACGTCATCTGCGCGAGACAGTCACGCCCGCTGGTTTCTGCGCACTGAGTTTTTCTTGTTGGATGCCTATAGTTTCCCTTTAGCGGCCAACCCTCATGCACTGTATCACAGATGTGTGACAGTGGCACAATGTCCAACACACTATGTACAGAGATGCATTCATTACGAGTGACTAAGTGGCCGGGATCCAACAGAATGAGCCCCGTCTTAAATCACTAAGTGATTATTTACGCATATCATATTATTGTGATGTGCCGAAGCAGACCTACGTATGATATTTCCGTGAATTTTTCTCCGCTCCGCCCAGCCTTCATCATATGCTAATGCAGAATTCATGCACGGATGATTTCATTGTAGTATCATTCAGACCACATGGCTAGGAAAGAATTCATGAATGTTCGGTGTTAGTACAACATCCCTTCAATAGTGCAATCGTTAAGAGCAGTGGGAAGTGATTAGGGTAAAAAAATAATGATGTTTATTTTTTTTAATCCAGAAATCTTTACTTAACAAGTAATTATGCATTGTCTTTTCTTGATTTCGGACATTTAAATCCTTGAAAACTGGTTTCCAAAAGTGGCGTCCTGGCTGCTACATCAATTGTCAAACTTTTGTTCTTCGCTTTTCCCAGTAACTTGTGATTTTTCATCTTCAGGTACACTTACTGTATCTGAGAAACTATTTAGCATATAAGCACAGTCTACTATATACAGTCGCGAAGCTTGAGGTGATTTTTTGCAAATCTCGTGATAAAGCGCTCCAAGCGGTTAGCAACTAGAAACAACAGACTGTCCACGGTCGACTTTGGACTGTGTCGTATTTCCATTGAGTGCCAGCTCGTTGCGTATTTCACATTGATGCTTGTGAAATGTTCGTTACTGGTTGTAATGAAAATGTTAATGGCTAAAATACAATAATTGGAATAATATTTTACTAGAGACGTAGAAAAATTAAGTTTGTTTTAATGAAATTTATTGATCACGTTTTATTTTCAATTCTGGTGGGATTATTATTGCTTAGGCCTACTTTTTTTTCAAAGGATATGTTTTTAATTATAGCTGTTAATTTTGTTTTTATTAATTTTATTTGTTACTTTACTAGAGACGTAGAAAAAGTCTGTTACAATAAAATTTATTGATCACGTTTTATTTCCAATTCTGGTGTGATTATTATTGCTTAACCTCATCCCACTTTGTTAACTATGTAAGCCCACACTACAAGTACCGATACACGTAAGTTACTCCATTAATTCATATTTCCATTATTATTGTTGTAAAGGGAAATGCAAATTAATATTTATTGGTTTCATAGTTAATTATCGCTATAATCTTGAATGAGTGAAGCGATTTTAGTAAATTTCAGTTCGTTTTGCACAAACCAAAATAATATTAACCTATTTCTTGCAGGTATCTTCGAGTTTATGGTGGAATTTAATATACTTCATTAAAATAATAAATTAACTTTATGCATTTAATATTTACATAATGGAAGGAAGGTGTTAATATTTCTAAAAGAACACAACGAAAGTGTAACATATTTTGTCGTCTACTAGGAGAGAGATCTGCGATGATGAGGCGATAGTAGCGATCCTAGTGGTGGGCAACTACCCATGTTTGCATTTTTAGTACATATTGAGCTTCGCGACTGTATATAGTAGTAGACTGTGATATAAGGCTGATTTTTTTTTGTGCATGTGCATTGTATGGAGGAGTTAATGAGAGGTTCACAATTTTTAGCCAAATTCGATTATTCACTTACATAAAAAAATGCACACAACAATTCATTAAAGCAGATTACGTTCAGGTGATCGACTCAGTCTCCTTTAAGCTACGCTACAACGCGGTCGATCACCTGAACCAGCCGTCGTGGTAAAGTCACTGAAGATGGAGAAGCAGTCTCCGAAACATGTCCGAATTTTATTAATTTTAATAATTATTTTATTCTAATAGTGTTGATACAACTGTGATATATATTTTGTACGTTTCTTATTGAAGGCCTATATTGAAATTAAGAAAAAGAAAATAGGAAAAGGTGACTAAATAATTTGCTTAATTTTTTTCTTAAATTTATTAAACTCAAAATAATCTAGATCATGATTTATTATCAAAACAGAGTTGTATAACCTTGACCCGTAACTCTGGCTACGATTTATTCCATTGGTTGTGTAACATTTAGGTTCAGCTAAAGAACATGTCAGATTTCTTCTGGTAGGATAAATAGCAGCCGCGGCGAAAATGCGACTCACGAGCACATTGTGACTCGCAGTGCTTTTCTCTCGCTTCCTATCTCCCCCAACCCCCACCCTCTCACTCACTGGAGTCAAACTCCGTTCCATGTATATTTGTCTCTGACCTACGAGTGGCGTATCATCGCAATGTCTCTTTCGAAACCATGTACCTCTATAAAAAACGAAAGTTTCAAGTAGGATGGGAGGATGCATTCTTTTGCTTACAATATGATGAAAATATTAAATGTATGATTTGTTCACAAATATTACTAGGAAAACGGTTGTATAACATAAAACGGCATTATAAGTTACTACATGTTACTGATGAAACATTAAAAGGTTAAGTGTTATTATTATTATTATTATTATTATTATTATTATTATTATTATTATTATTATTATCATCATCATCATCATCATCTCTATACGTCGATTCTTTTACAGCACATGTACGAATAATGCGGTTAGATTTTCAATTTCAACTCACAGATTTACAATGTGACGTTAAATGAAAGCTAGATGTAAGGACTTGACACATATTGAACTTTTCAAATCTTTGGAAAAAAATAAATATTTGAAGCTTCGTTCTTTCGCTTGCTCTGTTGAAGCCATGTTCGCTGTAACTTACGTTTGTGAAAAATTATTTTCAACAATGAAAATAGTAAAAATCAAATTTAGATCACGACTGACAGACAAATACCTTCGTGATCAACTCCGATTGGCAGTAAGTGACATAATTCCTGATTTTGAAACTTTGTCGCAGAGACATTCTGAAGACAGTTAATTTTAGGTTGTGATAATGTGTCCTATGTTTTCTTGTTCATTTCTTTCTTCGTTACACGTCCTAAACATTAACTTCCCCTTCGGTTGTCCGCCTCCCTCCATAGGTGCTATGCACGTTGCAGCTTACACAGTGGCTCGGCGCACCATGGCCTTTTCGCCACGGTTGGCCTATGTTGTTCTCTTATATGAAACATTCCATAAAGTGTTTTGGCAAAGCCATTGATTTCAACCACAATACAATCAATCAATTTGAGAGAGCAGTGTATGATGATGATGATGATAATAATAATAATAATAATAATAATAATAATAATAATAATAATAATAATAGGCCTAATAATAATAATAATAATAATAATAATAATAATAATAATAATCCGAGGCACGACAGCATATGAAGGACCATGACCGACCAGCCTACTGCTGACCTCACGTCCTCATGCCGAAACAGAGGTGGACGATCATCCAACCAGAATGAAAGTATCATGTGGTTAGCACGATGATCCCCCCCGCCGTTATAGCTGGCTTTCGCAACCGGATTTTGCTACCTATCATAGCTCTCCAAGTGCATCACGATGCTGGGTGGGCACCGGTTCATACACTCTCCGAAATTTTATGAGAAAATTTCTTCTCCCATGAAGGCTCGAACCAGCGTGAATTCCGTAACGCGAGTCCTAGGCAGGATATCTTAGACCACGACGCCACGGTGCGGGTTGTATTATGATAATAAATTATTGAAAAAATTTTAGTTTTGTCCTTTAAATGTGCAGAAATTTGATCCAAACAAATGTAATATTGTAAAATTCTTTTACGGAACGAAAAGGTACATTTGTTCGGATCAAATTTCTGCACATTTAAAAGACGAAACTAATATTATTTCAATAATTTATTACCATAATACACTGCTCTCTTAAATCGACTGAGTAAATTTGGAATTCAATGAATGACTTTCCCGAAACACGCTATGAAATGTTTAATATAAAACAATTTTTATGTCTAAAAGGAAGCAAAAACTAGCAAAACTGAATTAAACTTTTTTTGTTTGAAATATCTAAAAAAATAACCCCCCGAAATTAAAGACATTAGGTCTACTTACGGTTCATTCCGTACCCTATTTTATTATGTTATGGTGGACAATAACACACTGTCCTCCCTTCTTGGCACTCATCCACCTCTTGAAACTCCGGCTTCTGCAGCAAAAAGCCGTTTTATTATCTATGATAAGCTTAAGCAGATGGTAGATACATTAAGGATAAGTGATAAAGGAACTCCAATGGCAGCGGAAGGACCTCAGAGAGGACTTCCCTTCACGCACACAAAATGTCGATCGTTTCTGTAAGACGAATCTGGAGAACGCAGTCTTAAAAAGTTATTTTCATGTTTACTCCCAATAGCTTTCCAAAACTTCTCTCTCATCTTTTCTACTTCTTTGTTTTTCTTTCGGGGAAAATCTGGATCAATCTGTAAAGGAAGGATGGGGTATGAAGAGGGGGATTTATATCTGAAATAGTCTGTCTCGCTCCCCCACCCCAACGACGTAGCTCAGCGGGATCCCTAGGGAACCCTTGGAGAAGTGGGAGGTTTCTGGAGCAGATTGGACATTGATCGACTTCTCTGTGTTAAGACAGACGGACAGACAGGCTGCTGCGGCGGTTACAGCTGGCTCTTAATTGAATATGCCATTCAGCGGGCCCGGTGATACCTCCCGCTTTTATTTTTGTTACTTGAGGCCGGTTGCTTAACAAGGAATTAATCCCACTACCCTATTTAGAAAAATTCTGGCATGTTTCCGCTCCTGGCAGAGTAACTGGTCACAGTCTGCAAGGTCGCGTGTTCAATTCCAGGCAAATAAAACTTATTGAAATTGTTGGCACAACTTTCAGGCCTAGTAACTACCATGCTTGTTACAGCATCCAAGGTTCGTAGATTAGGATCCAACCGATATTTCGACATGGGCGATATGAGCTCATTAAGAGTTTCCTTGTGAAGACAATAGGAAAAATTCAGAAGAAATATCTCGTCCGTGTTAAAATTCACATTCATCCTATTAGCCTATTGAAATCTACGGCTTCGTATTTAAAAGTCCTCCGCCATCGACTGGGCTCAAAAGTGTCCTCTTTTATCCGGACATGTTCCACTTTTTAGACCTTTGTCCGAGGTCCGGGCGGATTTAAAAAAATCAAGAAATGTCCTCTTTTTCGTAACTTGAATGCCTGATGTTTTGAAATTATCTGATTTGACACATTTTTCAAGTAACTTACCTGCAGATGGCAGCAGCATCGACTGAATATACTCTTTGCCAACGATCATAATAACTCTCTTTGCTCTCCCTTGTTACGGTCGTTGCTCACAGGTAGCTAGCAAATCGAGAGATCGAGATGCGAATGTAAATCTAAATAGATATTTTCTGTCCTCTTTAAAAATAGCAGTTACCTTGACTTTGATATGTAGCTAACTGTAAAATTTTTCATTTTGTTGGAAGTTTTAACCGATAAGCAGAAATACAACTGATAATTTCGAGGGAAAAATTATTCAAATCAACATTATAGGATGTTATACCTGAAATCTTGATTTGCAGAAATACAATGGGTTCGGAATGAATGGGGCCGTCTAATGCTTATCTTACAACAGCCGTGGCCAAAAGGCCATGGTGCGCCGAGCCACTGTGTAAGCTGCAACGTGCATAGCACCTATGGAGGGAGGCGGACAACCGAAGGGGAAGTTAATGTTTAGGACGTGTAACGAAGAAAGAAATGAACAAGAAAACATAGGACACATTATCACAACCTAAAATTAACTGTCTTCAGAATGTCTCTGCGACAAAGTTTCAAAATCAGGAATTATGTCACTTACTGCCAATCGGAGTTGATCACGAAGGTATTTGTCTGTCAGTCGTGATCTAAATTTGATTTTTACTATTTTCATTGTTGAAAATAATTTTTCACAAACGTAAGTTACAGCGAACATGGCTTCAACAGAGCAAGCGAAAGAACGAAGCTTCAAATATTTATTTTTTTCCAAAGATTTGAAAAGTTCAATATCTGTCAGGTCCTTACATCTAGCTTTCATTTAACGTCACATTGTAAATCTGTGAGTTTAAATTGAAAATCTAACCGCATTATTCGTACATCTGCTGTAAAAGAATCGACGTACAGAGATGATAATGATAATAATAATAAAATAATAATAATAATAATTATTATTATTATTATTATTATTATTATTATTATTATTATTATTATTATTATTATTATTATTATAACAACACTTAACCTTTTAATGTTTCATCAGTAACATGTAGTAACTTATAATGCCGTTTTATGTTATACAACCGTTTTCCTAGTAATATTTGTGAACAAATCATACATTTAATATTTTCATCATATTGTAAGCAAAAGAATGCATCCTCCCATCCTACTTGAAACTTTCGTTTTTTATAGAGGTACATGGTTTCGAGAGAGATATTGCGGCGATACGCCACTCGCAGGTCAGAGACAAATACAAATGGAACGGAGTTTGACTCCAGTGAGTGAGAGGGTGGGGGTTGGGGGAGGTAGGAAGCGAGAGTAATGCACTGCGAGCCACAATGTGCTCGTGAGTCGCATTTTCGCCGCGGCTGTCTTACAATATAGTATGATATGTTACATTTTATTGATGAACGTTTTCGTATCCTTATGGGGGAAGAAATTTTCTCATGATATTTCAATCAGTTTATGGGACCGATGCTCACTTGTAATCGTGATGAATTTGGGAAGTTATAAGGATCTGGGGATCATTGTGCTGACCACACGTCACACCAGTACTGATTGGATGATCGATTACCTCTGCTGAGCATGTGGACTTATTAGGATGCCATAGGGGAACCGAAACCCCGGAGAAAGCCCCTTTGTTACCTGGAGTATGCTGGAGATCTAACCCGGGACCACCGGATCATGAGTCCAGCTCTCTAGTCACTTTACTATCATAGCGTCCCCATGGATATGTTGAAATTGGAAGAAATACCGGTAAAAGAGTTACTGCCAGTTCAGAGGTCTCGAGATCAAGTGCATGTGTTTACATCACTTTATTCTTTTGTTGAACAGATTATAGAGGGCACACAAGATATAGGCTAACTCTTAGTATGATGCATATAATAATTCAAATAATGGACTTAAATTAATAAAAAAAAATAGTTTGACATAAATTACCTTTCTATCAACGAAAATAAAACCATAATTATTCCATTCTCATTATCTTAAAATTGTAACAAACCTCCTACATCTATATTAAGTATTAAATTACATAATTCTGATTGTTGTCTTATACAGTGTAAATGTCCGATTAATAAAGAGTCCTCTGAAGTTAAGTATTTAGGCATAATTTTCGATAATCATTTAAAATGGAACCAACACATTAATTACCTTTGTAATAAATTACGTAAAATAGTAGCCTATATTATTTTGTTTTATTGACGAATTACTTGTCAATAAGTTTATTACGCACAATATATTTAACTTTATTTCAATTGGTAATTATGTATGGAATTATAGGATGGGGTAGCTCATTTAAATTCAATTTTAATCTACTTTATTTATTACAGAAGAAAATAATTAAAATATGTCTTCATAAACCTATTGATTTTCCATCTCAAAATTTGTTTTTAGACTTTAATGTACTTAACGTAAGACAAATTTAATAGGCCTATATTGTATTAATAAAATTCCATACATAAAAATCGAAATAATTTTGAATTTTATTCTCATAGTTATGAAACAAAAGGAATGAATTCTTTAAGATTGTTTGAACCAAAATGCAACACTGTTACAGTATTTAATCATAGTAGTAATTTAGGCCCAAGAATATATAACAAATTTATATTTAAATATCCTAATCTTGTCAATTCTAATAGTTCTAGTATTAAATTTAAAAAGTTATGTATGGATTTTATAAAAATTGAAAAATTTTAAATTTAAATTTATATACTATAATTGCATAGTAGATATATGACAAATTGTATTGTATACTTATTCATTTCAATTCAGGAATCCGCCCCTGAGCACGAGTTCTCCTCTTTCAGGGGCGAGCTAAAGTTTTTTTTTCTGTATATATTATATGTTATGTTATAATTATTAGCAAAATAATAAATAAATAAATAAAGTCTAGATCGAAGTTCATATGAGTATATCCGTCAAAGACCCGGCACTACAAAACCAAGCCAGGACAATAACAATAATAATAATTATTATTATTATTATTATTATTATTATATCATCATCATAATCCTAGAGGGCAGGATGAACCCTCATCCTCCTGAATCCTGAAACATTTGTTGTTTTATTTTTAAAGTTATATACAATATATATATATATATATATATATATATATATATATATATACTTAAGGTTCAAGTACACTTTAAAAAAAAGTCACTGACATGAGGTGAAATGCTGAAAAAATTCTGCAGGTTACAGTTAAGGCACAAATTCAGATATATTATACTACAATTCGTGTCTCTGCACATACATCTTATATCATAATCATGTTTATACTGGGTGTTCAGTTCAAAATGTGTCTTGGCTCGCTGTATGCCGTCATGTGACTAGCTGATGAGCCTAGAGATTTCAATCTTCCTACACTTCCGCAGCTCAGGTGTATAATCTAAGAGGCAAAGAAGTTGGCTAGCAAGTACGGCGTTCATTCTGAAGAGTACGTACCGATACGTACGGTAACGCCGGTAGTGGCAGGAATGTGAACTGTTTGGAAATACATACTGTCGGGATATGGAGAGAGGGTTAAGACGATTACTTACGTATTTGTTGACATTAACTTCGACGATCAACATGGACACGGAGCATTTGATTTGTGTTGTGGAATGTTACCGTACGCAACCGATGATAACAAATACCCTCCGTACGACTTGCCGGCGCAAAACACAGTTCGAAAGAGGTTATGGTAGCACACAGACTGTACAGACCGCCATCTGTTGCTACGACGTTCAAGTTATACCGTACACGTTCTCAAGTTCAGATTGAAGAACGCCTTAAATAATAGGCAACTTCTCTAACATATAAGTTGAAACTCGCTTCAAATCGGTGACCCAACAACAGTGACGTCATGACACACTTTGAAATGAACACCCAGTAGAATAGTATACTATACGCACAGGACTCAGGAGGCTATAGCTACGTGAATCATAGTGAATTATCATGTTCACCCACTCAGTTTACTTTGCTAAGGTTCACTGTATATCTAGGTTTAATGCAGAAATTTCCACATGCTCCTATGGCAGCCAGCACAGCATGTAGCAAACCATTGATCACAGAAATTATATAAATAATGGAGATGGGCCATAATTATGTCACTAACCTCGAAAATAACCCCAATTGCGACCTTGTCTGAAACAAGTGTAACTAAGATTTTTTTCAACGAAAACTCCAAGCTTGACCGGGACTCGAATACGAATTGCCTGCAAAACAAATTGATGAATTATGACATAGAATCTACAGAGGTGTGAAAGTTATTAGAATAATCTTAATTTTAAAGGTTTTTTAATAGTTCCTTCACAAATATTAATTGAATTGATGAATATTGGTATGTATTACTATATTGATGAAGGATATATTTACTACTAACAATGCCGGAAAGCATTGTTGTACATTGGTATTTTTCTTATTTTACAATTGTTATGGGAATTCAGAAATTATTATATTATGTTGGCGGAATTGGAAATATAAAAAATTATATGCACGAAACAGATGTATACGTTCATTTTAACCTTCACAACAATGTAAACGCAAAGAACAATTTGTTTAAAGCATTTCTTAATTAATTTTTTATGTTTCCAATTCCGCCAACATAATATAATAATTTCTGAATTCCCATAACAATTGTAAAATAAGAAAAATACCAATGTAGAACAATGCTTTCCGGCATTGTTAGTAGTAAATATATCCTACATCAGTAAAGTAATATTATATACCAATATTCACCAATTCAATGAATATTTGTGAAGGAACTATTAAAAAACCTTTAAAATTAAGATTATTCTAATAATTTTCACACCTCTGTAGATCACTCAGCTATTGCAGGGACAACGTTCCGATATCTTAGTCACATCACGATATATTTCTTGTAGGCCTACACTGAATAGCAGCACTATTTGACACAACGCAGTTGAATAAACTAATAAACAACGCATCGTGCTTGGCTTCTTCCTCTCTCTCTCTCTCTCTCTCTACTTGGTAATTCATTTACAAGCGAGAGTGTTTTGCAAATCTACATAACATAACATGCATGTAAATTACTGTATGCGAATTCCACTCACCCTTCCGACTGAAGGTACTTGAGACCGAGTCTGTTATATGCAATTTGTTCTCTTATATCTCAAATACTGAATAATGCGCGAAGGGTAGGTGCTCATAGATTGACTGCTTCCCCTCGCTCAAAGGGGAAGGAGAATACGGCAGCGAGCGAGTGAGAGCTCTTGGGCAAACATCGCATAAAAGAACACAAACATGGGTCACCACACCACGCAGCAAGTGACGCGATGAAAGGGGGGACCGACAGAATCAACTGTCAATTGATTGCCTTAACCCCCTAATCATAAGGCCCTTACATGCTACATACGAAAATACTAAGGGTGACTTCCCTTTCACGAGTATTTCTGCATCACGGTATAGCTACCCTAATTATGCGTAAGGTAAGTCTATTTATATGCAGAGATCAAGATACGGTTTTGTAACATCTTCAGAGTTTCGTAATGCAGCACAGCGATATTCAATCAGTCGGTATAGTGAGGATCACGTAAGTGTAGTTCCTAAAAATCTAATTTGGCCGTCTCTTCAGTGTTGGCAACTAATATCAGATTCACCAAAGAGGGAAAAATCACAATGCTACATACTGAAATAATAATAATAATAATAATAATAATAATAATAATAATAATAATAATAATAATAATAATAATAATAATAATAATATGCCATTAGGAAAGTTCAGGATAACACAGAGGGTTTCGAATTGAACGGGTTACATCAGCTTCTTGTCTATGCGGATGACATGAATAAGTTAGGAGAAAATCCACAAACGATTAGGGAAAACGCGGAAATTCTACTTGAAGCAAATAAAGAGATAGGTTTGGAAGTAAATCCCGAAAAGACTAAGTATAGCCTATATGATTATGTCTCGTGATCAGAATATTGTACGAAATGGAACTATAAAAGTTGGAGATTTATACTTCGAAGAGGTGGAAAAATTCAAATATCTTAGAGCAACAGTAACAAATATAAATGACACTAGGGAGGAAATTAAACGCAGAATAAATATGGGAAATGCATGTTATTATTCGGTTGAGAAGCTTTTGTCATCTAGTCTTCTGTCAAAAAATCTGAACGTTAGAATTTATAAAACAGTTATATTATCGGTTGTTCTGTATGGCTGTGAAACTTGGACTCTCACTTTGAGAGAGGAACAGAGATTGAGGGTTTTTGAGAATAAGGTTATTAGGAAAATATTTGGGGCTAAAAGGGATGAAGTTATAGGAGAATGGAGAAAGTTACACAACGCAGAGCTGCACGAATTGTATCCTTCACCTGACATAATTAGGAACACTAAATCCAGACGTTTAAGATGGGCAGGGCATGTAGCACGTATGGGCGAATCCAGAAATGCATATAGAGTGTTAGTTGGGAGGCCAGAGGGGAAAAGACCTTTGGGGAGGCCGAGACGTAGATCGGAAGATAATATTAGAATGGATTTGAGGGAGGTGGGATATGATGATAGAGACTGGATTAATCTTGCTCAGGATAGGGACCAATGGCGGGCTTATGTGAGGGCGGCAATGAACCTCCGGGTTCCTTAAATGCCAGTAAGTAAGTAAGTAATTAATAATAATAATAATAATAATAATAATAATAATAATAATAATAATAATAATAATAATAATAATAAGGTGGGTGCTCCTGTTATGGCCATGTTCCTGATATGGCCACGCCCCTGTTGTGAGTTAGTTAACCAAAAAATCCGCTAAATTGCAGCAGCATCCAGTGAAAGGGCATCCTGGTATGTCACTTGATCGTTTTCCATCCAGTCAGTTTGAGCAATATGGCGTCAGTTGCCTGTTTTGCGGTTTTCATGTGACCTCTTCTTATTTTTCTCTGGTAAGTTTGTTTTATGCATGTTTTTCAAAGACTTGTTTCATGAAAACCATAGTACTCCATTCAGTTTTTAATGTTCTGTTGATTGGTGTTGTTCGTTGATGGCGTATCTTTTACGAGTTGTTCATAATCAAACGATTATCGTGAAAGCTTACCTGCTCCTGATATGGCCATGTCAAATGTACCATGGCCATATAAGTTCATTTCACTTTTATTTTTTCACCTGACAAATTTACATGCCTTGTAGCTGGGATTACGCAAGAATTTTGTATTTTAAGAAAAACAACTTAATTTTATATGGAAAAACCTGTTTTGACTACACTTTTGGATTATAAAAATGATTATTAAGTGTCATGTTTATTCATTTTACACCAAAATTATTTAATTTTAGCACAACTGCGCTATCAAACTGAAAACAATCACGATTTGTAGAACATGGAACAAGGATGGCCATATCATGTGCACATGTTCCTGATACGGCCATTAGGTAGACTTTTGGAATTTTGGACTTTTTTGACAATTAAAGCTATTTTTATGGGAAAAGGAAATTGTTTTAAGGAAGTCCATTAGACTGAGAACGAGTAAGAAAAAAGTGGTTTACATTTTTTTTTCAAAATGGCGGCTAGAAAAATTCTCAAACCTTAGCATGGCCATATCAGGGACATCTACTTAATAATAATAATAATAATAATAATAATAATAATAATAATAATAATAATAATAATTATTATTATTATTATTATTATTATTATTATTATTATTATTATTATTATAGTAAGTAACAATAACTACATGTCTTACTTATTTACCACATCTCATCTTTATGTTGCGAGGTGTTTTCTACATGATTCAATAATTTATGAAATAGTTTATTTTCCTTCTGGAATTCTCTCATATTATGCTGGTAATTAGGATTAGTATGATCTAATATTAAAATTTATTTTGTCTGGCAACATGAAATTCATTGCTTTAATTAAACTGTTTACGATTTACGAGACCTAACCTAAAAATGTAGTGTGATCACGTGAAATGATTAGTACGAATTCCGAAAACAGAACACCACTTTAAAATGTATAGCTTACTTAAAATACTTTCAAGCACTTTCTTTCTTGGAGAAGTTGTTACCATGCTATTTACTCTCTTGAACATTTAATAAAAATCTAAACACGAAAGAATTTCATTAAAATGTCAATATATTTACATGCATGTTTCATACGAAGTAGGTCTATAAGTTACTTCTTATTTAATTACACTTACCTGAATATAGAGTTGAATTGGAATCACAACGAAACAGAACTGAATTGTGTATTGATATTAATATTAATACCGGTATTACTAAATAATTATTAATTTACAAGGCTAGGTACTTGCATTTTCATCAGTTTACTTTACTGCAAATCGAAGCTATTGATGCCAACATAACACTTAGAAAATAATTGCCAGTTGTAGTATTTGTCAGTACCCGAAATTCGAAATGAAGTTGGTAAAAGAAAATTCAACCTGAGAGTTAGAAAATCACTATAATCCACTAGCATATATGTAGTAATAGGGGAAAAATAGTTAGGTTTCACCCTTAGGGTATTAAGTAAGCTGACCTGGACTATATGCATACATACTGTAGGCCTACATTGCGGCCAAGAGATGAGTAGTAGGCCTATCTGAACAACTTCACTTCACTTCCGGATTAACGACACTTCTGCCAACTAACATGGCTACTATGTCCTTATTCAATATTGAAAAAGTCCCGATTAATAACGTATTACAGTGCTCCATCTATTTAGTAGAGTCCACACCTGTGGAGTAACGGTTAGCACATCTGTCCGCGAAACCAAGTGGCCCGGGTTCGAATCCTGGTCTGGGCAAGATACTTGGTTGAGGTTTTTACCAGGGTTTTGCCTCAATCGAATACGAGCAAATGCTGGGTAACTATCTGTGCTGGACTCATTTCACCGGCATTATCACCTTCATATTATTCAGATGCTAAGTAACCTGAGATGTTGATACAGCGTCGTAAAATAGCCCACTAAAAATATTAATTAAAATGCATTTCAGACTAAATAAAGCAGAAAAACAGTACAACGTGGTCTGTTGTGCCGAGAATCCAAGGCCCCCTAGTGGTAGGACATCATGTCACAAACACGTTCACGTCTGAGTATTTTTGACAAACTAGATATTATTCAACTCCTTAAAAACAGCGCAAATATTAAGGATATTGCTCGAGAGTTTAACATAATATTTATTTATTTATTTATTTATTTATTTATTTATTTATTTATTTATTTATTTATTTATTTATTTATTTATTTATTTATTTATTTATTTATTTATTTTATAGATATATCCTACATATAATATAGGAAATTAAATTAATTTGTATTAACGTTGCATCAAAATCACTTTGTAGATTTTTTTTAAAATTGTGGTTTATTTAACGACGCTCGCAACTGCCGAGGTTATATCAACGTCGCCGGTGTGCCGGAATTTTGTCCCGAAGGAGTTCTTTCACATGCCAGTAAATCTACTGACATGAGCCTGTCGTATTCAAGCACAGTTAAATGCCATCGACCTGGGCCGGGATCGAACCCGCAACCTCGGGCACAGAAAGCCAGCGCTATACCGATTACGCTACCCAGGCGTATAATGGATTAACAACTCTTAAATACCCATTTCCGTATGACCGATTTTTTTTTTTACTGTTCATAATATTCCTTGACTTTCATGCTCTACCTAAACATGATCCTTGCCGATTTCAGGAGACTTGCTCCGCGTGTTATATCTAAGTAGGTAAACATTAGCCTTCTCTCATATCGACAGAGCAGTGTACATTACATTAACAGAAGTGTTCTGAATTTCTATTGTAAAAGGAATTAGGTTAATCGCATAGTAATTCGAATTACAGTTAATATACTTGTAATTGTTAAAACTTTGTATTAATATAATAATATAATATGTAGAAATCTAGTAAGTTGAAGTAATATGTAATATCTATTTTAGTAAAACTTAACACCCGAACTTCACCGAAACGGACGCTAGAATAGGTATCGAAAGTAGGTCGCTGCTGTAAGTTTGTTGTCATCAGTTTCTGGTTAAATTACAGATCTACCGACTTTCATGCATAATGCGACAGTTCACCCGCAATTATTTCAAGACTTTCGCTCTTCTGACACGATAATCCCCAAGATTTAGAGATGTTCTCATAACTTTCGTATTAGTATTATATTTTCGTCACCTTTGGGGAGGCCGAGACGTAGGTGGGAAGATAATATTAAAATGGATTTGAGGGAGGTGGGATATGATGATAGAGACTGGATTAATCTTGCTCAGGATAGGGACCAATGGCGGGCTTATGTGAGGGCGGCAATGAACCTCCGGGTTCCTTAAAAGCCAGTAAGTAAGTCAGTAAGTATTATATTTTCGTCCCATTTCTATCATTGTTACGAGTATTGTTGTTCTTGTTCTTGTTCTTGCTCTTGCTCTTGCTCTTGCTCTTGTTCTGGTTGTTGTTGTTGTTGTTGTTGTTGTTGTTGTTGTTGTTGTTGTTGTTGTTGAAAGGATATCCAATACTATAGTTCCATCTCCTGTATTTCATCTCTCTGCGTTGTCAGGTCTATTGTTACATGCTCTCTGCGATTGTCAATAATGACGGATGACGTTTAGCTCAGTATTTGGCCTGTAGGCTGAACGCTTGGTAGCACAGTACTATGAACTATGAAGTTAACTACGTCGCGTATTGTCCAAGTCGTGTTGTTTACGTCAACTCAGATAGTACAGGGACTTATACAGAGCACTGCTGTGCTTGAATCAAAACATTGTCCGGTATAATCAGATGATTAAAAGAAATAGGGTAGCTTATAACACAACATTTACTAAAGCTACTTACTTCATTCTCTGTTTTGTATAAAAATAATATCGACACATTTTAAATGAAAAATGGTGCACTTAAGTGTCACTTTAAGTGACAATTGTAAACATTCGTATATTGTCAAATATAAACCTGTTTCGATTGTCACTTAAACAAGAAAATGTTCTTTCGGTATCACAGGAGGTTAGTGTTGCGAATTTCAAATAGTTTTTATTTATTACAATCTTGTGCCTGTTCACTACTTAGTTCATATTGCATTCACATAATTTCGAATATTTATTTTATTTCATTTATTTATTTAGCTAATAATTATAACATAAAATATAATATAAACAGAAAAACTTTAGCTCGCCCCTGAAAGAGTAGAACTCGTGCTCAGGGGCGGATTCCTAAATTGAAATTAAGAAGTTATATAATACAATTTGTCTTATGTGTACTACGCAATTAGAATATATAAATTTAAATTTACAATTTTTCAATTTTTATAAAATCCATAAATAACTTTTTAAATTGAATACTAGAACTATTACAACTGACAAGCTGAAAAAGGAGCACTTTCTGCGGACCTCTGGAAAAAGAACTAAGAAAGAGACTAGTGAAGTGCTTTGTATAGAGTGTGGCACTGTAAGGGACAGAAACATGGACATTGCGACGAAGTGAAGAGAAGCGAAAAGAAGCATTTGAAATGTGGATATGGAGAAGAATGGAACATGTGAATTGGACAGACAGAATAAGAAATGAAGCTGTGTTGGAAAGAGTGGGTGAAGATGCTGAAACTGATCAGGAAGAGGAAAAAGAATTGGTTGGGTCACTGGCTGAGAAGAAACTGCCTACTGAAGGATTCACTGGAAGGAATGGTGAACAGGAGAAGAGTTTGGGGTAGAGCTATTGGATGGCAGACGACATTAAGATATAACTTATGGATCATATGAGGGAACGAAGAGGAAGGCAGAAAATAGGAAAGATTGGGTAATGCTGGGTTTGGAGTGAAAGACCTGCCCTTTGGCAGAACACTAAATGAAATGAAATGAAAAATTAAAGAATCCTGAAGATCCATTTCTTTCTGAGTCTATGTAATTTGGAATGTCTCGCCAATCGTCTGAAATAATCCATTTCTGTTGACAGTAATTTCAATCTGGTACTGTAACTTAATTACCAAGTCTGAGATCCGTACTTCGAACTATGGATTTATAAATATGAATTTTGGTGTCCTTTTTATAGTTTTAATCCCATAATAGACGTACGCCCATTTAAGATTGATATTGCTGATCTTTATTTTATTATTCATTTTATATACTGACACACATAACTTATTTCATAAAGGAGACTTTTATGGCAGTTGGAATTGCTCAATTCAGAGTACTTGGCGTGATCTTATCTCCCATGATTGTAATATTTCTTAATTGTTTTATTGTTATGCAAGAAGCTGTGGCTGATTCTGTCAAGCCAGACGAGTCCGCCGCCTCCCGAGAGACCTGGCTGGTCAGCATTTCATTTGTGTCATTTCTCTCCAAGTACGCAAACTCGCCGCTTATGCAAATTGGAAGAATAACTGAACTTTTTGTGGAAGTGTATAATCTTATAGTAGAGCAAAACTGTTCTCTCAATGATATATATTTGTCATATGCCTACTTATTCCGTTTATTTAATCATTTTGAAAATAATTGTTATTTTCTCTAGTCTTATTTTTATTCCTAAAGTAGAATTTTTCTTTATATTTTACAAATGTGTTGATCTCTCACAACTTACTGTCCGTGACTTCTGTCCAGTTGCAACAATACACCATAACAACAGTACCTCAAATATAGTATAACGATTCCCAAATTGCAATAATTCAGAATAACTGAGAAACAAAATTATGTAGTCGTTTTTCCCATTATCCCTCAAGAATTTCTTATTGTAAATTCGAATTTTCTCAAGAAAGTGACAAGTAGGCCTATACCTAAGTGATACAGCGAATATTCTATAGTAATATCACAAGAGGACTGAAATTTCCCGAAAAACCCACGAGCGAAGCGAGTGGATTTATTTGGGAAATCCCAGTCCTCGAGTGACATTTATTAGGACTAGGCTATTTCGTGAATAAAATAAAAATGTAAACAATATATCCCCAAAATTCGCTCACAAAATGTTAATAACTGTATATTTATGAATACTTAACTTATTCAGACATTGTGAAGTTGAAATAGATGAATATTGATTACTGCAATAAAGAAATTGAATGTTATTCAGTGATGCCAATTGAGAAAAGCGAAATACAGATTTAAAAATGTTAATTACATGTACTGCGCTTTTCTCTCGTTATTATAACAGAAATACGTTTTCATTATCTGCTGAAACCACAATTTAATTTAAACATTATTGTATAGTATAATTACAAATAACCTGATTGATACATTAATTAAAATGAACAATTGTTATGATAGAGTGTCATTTTCTTTAGATATATTGGGCATGGAATTAGAAGATGAAGATATAAGCTAGATGTGGAAGTAGAATATCGCACTTTATTTAGTATGTATTTATTTACACTGCAAGTGGGCAAGCACCCGGTGGCAGTGGTATACGCAATATAAACAATACACAATAAAATGATAAACAATACACAATAACATCATAAACAATACACGATAAAATTTACAATATACAATACACAATACAGTTATATACACAATAGAATGAGAATACACAATACAATTTAACACAATAATTACAATTAATAATAAAACATAAAATACCTAATTTTACAATACAACCTACGTATGTATAGGCCCTACATAAGTTTCAACAGTCTTTCACTTTACTTTCATCTCACTCACTGTAGTGGCACTATGACGCATTTCACTGACACTTTAGGACACATTTCACTGATACTCTATAACACATTTCACTGACACTATAGAACACATTTCATTGACGCTATAAATTATCACTGATCGGAACTATTCACTGCACTGTAGAACCATAACTTCACTGGCTCACCTCCCTTCACTGATACAACAGTTCAAATAAGTCAAATAATTACACCCTAATGCATACTTATAAACAGAACTACATTTAAGCTAAACATTTCTAGTCTAAGGCCCTCTTACACGCTATTTTTAAATAATTTACAATTCAAACCAATTAAGTACGTGGAAACAGTTGGCGACACTGAATAAACAAAAGAACGACCATGCGATAAATTGATAGTGGTAAATCGAGCTGCAGAAATTATCGCGATTTATGACTGTGACTGGTTGGAATTCAAAATTTCATTACACCTCATTGGCCGAAAATGAAATGACGTCATAAATGTACAAATAGTCTCAGTAAATCATACACTGCATGCGTAAATATTTTTACGTAGAACTGCGTCTTTCTTCTACTAGATGTGTGGGGTAACTTCGGAATTGAGAGCCTCACAAAAATTCAACCTCTCCTTTCGCCGCTATAGAAATAATACAATAAAACAATGGAAAGGCAAGGTAAACAAGGGGAATCCAAGGAGAACGAGGGAAATACAACGAGAACAAGGGGAAGACAAAGTTAATTAGAGGAATACAAATAAAACCAAGGCAATACAATTCGAAGACAGAAAATACAAAGAGAATAAGGAGAATACATATGAGACAAGGAAAAACAATGAGTATAGGAGTACAAGCAAAACAAGGGCAAAGTAATTGGAATACAGGAATACAGGCGGCCAGGGAGAATAGGAAGAGAAAAAGGGGAATATATGGAGAGTAAAGGGAACACAATGACAAGAAGTGTTCGGTAAGGATAACAATGGAAAGACAAGGATAACAATATGATGACAAGGAAAATATGGAGAACAAATGGAATACAAGGAGAACAAGGGACTACAAGGAGAAGGGGAAACAAAGAGACTAAGGGGAACACAGGAAGAACAAGGAGAATATAAGGGAAGACAAGGAGAACAAGAATGCAAAGAGAACAAGGGAAATAGAAGAAGAACAGATAGAATACAAGGTGTTCGCACCCGCACATAATTATTATTGTAGATACGTAAAGAAAGGCAATATAGTAAAGCTATGCATCTGTCGCTGTATTTTAATATTGAAAATCAGCGCTTATCTGCACAATAATTTTTCCTCTTATCACATCATCTGCTTCCAAAAATAAATAAATAAACAAACAAACAAACAAACATGAGAAATGTAAGGACTTAAATAAATTCAAACATGAAAATTGTCCTGTTATAGTCTATGTAATAAATGTTACCTAAAATATAATAGTAGGTCCTAAATTATGCAACGAGTCTATAATGGTAGTAATTAAGACGCGAGTATGTTTATGAAACGAGCGCAAGCGAGTTTCATAATTTTCATACGAGCGTCTTAATTACCATTATAGTCAAGTTTCATACGGCTTTTTATCCTCGACCATATTTCTAACTTGAAATTATTCATAAGTATTCATGTTATTCTTATCTGACTGAGGACCGGAACTGACCTTGTGCAATACCTCGTAAATTGTGAGATGTGCGCAGACGCGAAAGTATTGATTTTTTCCGAGAAATAAACGTCGACATTGACCTTGATATAATCTAGAGAGTAAAATAAACATTAATCTTGATATAACCTTGAAATTGAATTAGACATTGAAAAACGAGGTGACAAATTGAATTTATTTGAATATTATTTACAATTAACGCTAATTATTATAGTAACAGAACTGACTTTATTTCAAATATAGGTGATTTATTGATTTATTGTTGTCTTTCGATTGCATATCCGAGAATAATCGACACTTGCGCTTTCATATTGCTACAATGATATTTTCTGATTGGTGGAACACCTGAACTTTAATGAATAGGTGTACTTTAATGAGGTCCAGTAAAGGGCTGCTACCAGGTGTATAATTACTACATTTCGGCATGGTCGAGCATAAAAATAGTTACAATCACATAACTGAGTTTGACGTGTTCAGGTTAAAAAGTCTTACGTCAGTTTCAAGAATTTTGTAGTTAAGTTCTTGTTCCGGATAACGCCTCAATTATTGAGAACTTAAAATCAATTTAGTTGTTTAATGCTCTGTTTATTATTATTATTATTATTATTATTATTATTATTATTATTATTATTATTATTATTATTATTATTATGTCTGAAAATATGCATATTTACAAATTCATTTCTAGGACAATGTTCTTACAGAAAATCGCCATCCCTAGGTGCGAGAAATGCTTTCTATAATAGAGGAAATCTCCCCTCGTTCTTTCTTGTAAATCGCATTCTGAAAAATAACACCATCTAAGGGTGAAGGGTGAATGAAAATGCGTGTCTCCTGTAAATCTAGAAATTTATTTTTTGCAATATCGCGATAGGCCTATTTTCTCTCTACAGTTCGTATAGTGGGAAAGTAAAAATAAATTAAGTTCTTGTTGCCTGACAGATGTGGAAACCAGATACAATTTGAATATATTTGCAATACCAATAAAACAGACATAGCAAAACTTGAATGACCTGCTAACCATATTAACCCTTAAATTGACAATGTATCCTATAGGATACAACAGTTTAATAGGCTATATACTATAATTTTAATAGAACAGAAAAAAAAATTGATAGGAAAATTAAAAATTCACAATACTTTAATATTGCACAACATATAAAAATATGGACATTGCGATAGTTGTTTTCTTTACGGTCCGACAAGGTATAATAAACTAGTGTGACAAATGAAGCTTTGCCAAGTTAAGGATTAATAATAATAAATTAAGCTTCAAAAATATCAAAACAAAACTCTGCTGTATAGGAAGATGAGACCTAAGTAGATTAGACAGACATGATAATGAAGTCAGAGATTCCATAATCTAAGCCAAGGAAACGATGATAAATGATAATGGTGGTTAGGTTATTTTAAATGGTTATTTAACGACGCTGTATTAACTACCGAGTTGTTTAGCGTCGATGGAATTGATGACAGCTAGATTGTATTTTTGAAAAACCTTTACTGAAGAACCCTCAACGCTCTAAATTGTCTAAAAGACAGAAGAAGAAGAGATGGTATTTGGCGAAATTAGGCCCAGGATTCGAAATGTTTTTACCTAACATTCGCTTTACAGTTTGGGAAAACGTGGGAAAAAAACTCAATCAGATTATCAGCCCAAGCGAGGATGGAACCTATGCCGAACGCAGTTTCGGATCTAAGTTATAATACACCAGCTGCATGTCTATGACGACGACGATGATGATGATGATGATGATGATAATGATGATGTTGATGATGAAGACGACGACGATGATAATGAAGACGATGATGACATTGATGATGAAGACGACGATGATGATATTGATGATGAAGACGACGATGATGATATTGATGATGAAGACGACGATGATAATGATGAAGACGACGACGACGCTGATGATGACGACGATGATTATGTTGATGAGGAAGACGACGATGATAATGACGATGATGATGAAGACAACGACGACGATGATGATGATGAAGACGACGATGATGATAATGATGATGAAGACGACGATGATGACGACGACGATAATGATGATGATGATGATGAAGAGGACGATGATGATGATGATGAAGACGACGATGACGATGGTGATGATGATGGTGAAGACGATGATGATGATGAAGACGACGACGATGATGATGAAGACGATGATGATAATGATGACGACGACGATTATAATGATAATGATGATGACGACGATGATAATGATAATGATGAAGACGACAATGATGATGGAGATGAGACGACGACGATGATGAGATGATGATGATGGTGAAGACGACGATGATGGTGATGATGATGGTGAAGACGACGATGATGGTGATGATGGTGAAGACGACGATGATGATGATGAAGATGAAGACAACGATGATGATGAAGACGATGATGATGTTGATGATGGTGATGATGATGAACAGGACGACGATGGTAATGATGATGATGAAGACGACGATGATGATGATGATGAAGATGAAGATGACGACGACGAGATGATGATGATGATGATGATGATGATGATGAAGATGACGACGACGAGACGATGAGATGATGAATACGTCGACGACGACGGCGATGACGACGACGATGATGATGATGATGATGATGATGATGATGATGATGATGATGATGATGATGATGATGATGATAGCGGTCTGGTGTTGATGGCGGTGAAAATTTAATTGATTGAACTATCTAAAACTTAGCTGTAAGAGTGAGAAGCAATCTTTAAAGAAAGTTACAAAGAAGTTTTAAAATCTGCATTATAGATTAACAATTACAGCTGAGCGCCAGAAAAACAGACTGGCGTTGATTTGTTGACCTCTGAAGCCACGTGACAGTCAGTCCCGTCATTTAGGGGCCAGTAATTGAAAACAGTCTGTGGGACAGCAACAAGATCCCTTGAGGACTCGGGTTACATCTCACATTCCACAGCTCATTAGCATGCCTCCCGCATCCACCGGCGACCCCGATCTCTTGCACGAGATTACATCCTACTCTTGGGGACGTCCGGGGACTCAAACCCAGACGTAATTCCAAACGTTTGTTGTTTAGCGTGTGCTCATGTTGATTTCTAGTCGGTTATTTAACGACGCTGTATCAACTAGTATGCTATCTAGCGTTGATAGAATTGGTGATAGCGAGATGGTATTTGGAGAGATGAAATCGGGGATTCGCCATCGGTAAGATGCGACTGAACCCGCGTGTGAAGTCCACTAATATCAACGCGTTATCCCCCCACGCCTCAGACCTCTCAGACTTTACGGAATTACCTCGCGACAGCCTACCGCCGAGCACCGTCTTTTTCACCACAAATTTCACTTAGATCCACCGTGATTCGAACGTGGATTACCAGAATAGGAAATCGACGCTCCAGCCGTCGGGCTAAAGATACGCCAAAGTAATTTAAATATAGGAATTGTGATAGAGAAGATACAGTATTCTGATATTACAAAAAGTTTTTCTCGGTAGTTCTTAAAAAATGACTACACGAAATTGAGGTAATATTATATTTACTACTATGAAATTTAGCCTACTGGTACTTATAAAACATAGAAAGTTTTAGGCCTGTTATAATAGGCTTATACATGTCTATAGTCCGGGTCAGCTTACTTAATATCCCACTAACATATAGGCCTAACAAGAAAATTAGAAACGTGTTAACATCTTCAATTTGATTAAATAAATTTATAGCTTATGAATTAACCGCCTACATTATATTTGTATTCTATAATTTTGGAATATATATTTTTCATAAATTGTTCTACTTTATTCACGTACGATATTATTCTTCTCTATGTTAATATTAGCCTATATTGTAGCTGTAATTTTAATTTTATTTCCTATTTTATTTTATTTTCTAGATTCCTTTTATACTGTATTAATAATATATCTGAACTGGGACCGAATACAAGCGCTGCTCATTCGGTCCTCAAATTTTGTTAATATTATTGTATCCTCTTTTTATATTGATTGTATTATTTTATTTCTATTTCTATTGTTGTAATTATATTCTGTATTCTGTATATTTAAATAATTAAATACTAAATTGTGAAGATTAGAAATTAAAAAAAAATTTAAAAATGATTTACTTAAAAGTAACGAACTATGAATGTCGTGCACTACTATGTGCTATGAAGAAATAACTAAACGTCTTATTATAACTGTACACTTTCTAAATTAACTTATTGGAGTGGAGATTTGTAAGAAAACAAATTTTAATGTAGATAAGACGTAAGCGTGAAAACCAAATATCGACAAATACGAATAATAACAAATGAAAAACACCTATCGACAAGTAACAGGCACATGCAAATATTAGAGTCCAAAACCAACTATTTATTTAAATTAAAAATGATTAATAGTAATTAATTTTTATTAAGATCGGCAAAAAAAGTACGCAATACATGTGTTAAATGTAGGCTATAACAGAATCTCGAAAATAGAGAAGACTCGAATTCATCTCGTCTTCTCTAACTTCATCAAAGTTTATTGTTAAAGCCGTCAAACTTATCAAATTACACAGTGATAAACGCAAATATACAATTATTTACATGTTGGATAAACGTTTTCGGTTCAAAGAACGATCATCAGATCTCTCGTGGACACCACAAACAACGTATGTTATAATATAAACATAACAGTGTGACATAGGTTTAAATTGTGAAGTATATTGAATAATTTGATCGCTTGTAACGATGTATATGAATAGATAAGAAATAGTAATAAAATAGGCCTATATACAGGGACATCATTTTATTTTTACTTCAATTTTTATTGTACCTGAGTTTTTGAATGTACTTCACTCCCACCCCTTCTACTAAGGAAGTTCCAACTCCACACAGAACCAAGACCGCAGATAGTAAGCAGTACTCAGTTACTGAGTATAGTACGTTCCAGAAATATGTTCGCGTTTTCCAGTGACGAAAGAGCTTTCAATATTGAATCATATTTTCGCACAGGTACTGTCCGTTTGCCTACGTCGCATCCCGATTTCCCCCACCTGCTTCTGCTCGCCCCTCTGTAATAGCTGGGCTGTCTTAGCTCTTTTCTGAAAGCATTAATTTCTCTTAGGAATTGGAAGTTTACGTAATATTATACAGCTGTTTAATTTAACTTAAATAAAAGGGCCTCGTTAAGTAATTAACTGTCACGTGATTTCCTCCCTATCTACAATCCTGCGGCATAACCACTTGGACGGACAGTAGATAGCATGTCTGAGTAATTTTATATTTTCGGATCGGGCAGAAGTGAAGATTGAATTTACAGTACGTAGAGTAGGTACAGAATTATTTCAACATGAGTTACTAGTACGAAGGACGAAACTGACAATTGGAATTAGATGCAATAGTCTATAGTGCGATAATATGCACAAAAGAACTGAAGCCTGTATCGAAATGAACGGCCACCATTTTCAAAATTGTGTTTAAATATTCATATTATGATTATTTTTCAATTTAACTTCTTTCTCTATATTGTACGCTAATGTGCTGTAGACAGTATAATATACACTGCATAATGAATACGTTCGCATGGATAACTCACTTCGTGAGTAAAATCACTTATTCTTAATACAGTACTGTACTTTGATTAAAGAAAAACCTAATGAAAATGATCAAACTCAAAATCGCGATATTTCCTAGTTTACGTAAATGAATGAACTACTTTTCTTCCTTTCTATACCTAGTAGAATGATTTGTGTTTTACGCCAGTATCATCGAACTCCAGTCTTGGAGGGGGGAGCAAGCGGTGTTTCCGGTTCTCGAAAGGTATAGACAGGTTAATATTAAAAATGTTAGTAAAAATAAAATGATGTCCCTGTATATACACACACATAGAGAGAGAGAAATAAAATAGTTAAAATATGACTAATCGATCAAATATGTGAATTAAAACTACTATATAACAGGTGACAGTAAGACCAAATCCATATGGTTAAAATATGTATAACGGAAGCAATATGAAGACTGCATTTACAGGATGTCAAGTCAAAGTGCTGGTACAAATTGATGAATGGAAGTAGATATACAGCTTCACAATATGTAAATAAAGAGGACGTAACGTTCGAAGCATGTGAGGTCTTGTATTCTGAAATAATACGTAGAAAGTTTTTTTGCTATGTTAGGAAAATTTATTTTGAGAGTTAATAAATTTTGAAAATCAAGTAATGTAAAGATCGCGATAAGGGAGGGGGGGAGAACACAAATGAAGTACATACTTACATAAATGATGGAGAGAGGTGTGTGTCCAGTACTGTAGAGGGATCAGCGACAAATGTTGTATATTTGTGTTTATCACTATGTAATTTGATTAAGTTTGACGGCTTTAACAATAAACTTTAATAGCTTGTAAGGCTTATCGGACCCAATATGGATTTTATTTATGGTCCGGATCAGCTTACTTAATACCCTAAGGGTGAAACCTAACCATTTTTCCACTATTACTAAATATGCTAGTGGATTATAGTGATTTTCTAGCTCTCAGGTTGAATTTTCATTTACCAACTTTGTTTCGAATTTCGGGTACTCACAAGTACTACAACTGGCAGTTATTTTCTAACTGTTAGATTGGCAGCAATGATTTCGGTTTACAGTAAAGCAAACTGATGAAAATGTAAGTAAGAAAATACATTTTTAGGTTAGGTCTCATGAATCGTAAACTTTTTACTCAAAGCAATAAATTTCATGTTGCCTGACAAAATAAATTGTAATATTAGATCATACTAATCCTAATTACCAACATAATATGCGAGAAGTCCTGGAGGAAAATATACTATTTCATAAATAAATTATTGAACCATTTAGGAAACACCTCGCAACATAAAGATGAGATGTGGTAAATAAGCAAGATTTTGTTATTGTTAACAATATATTATTATTATTATTATTATTATTATTATTATTATTATTTCAGTATGTACCATTGTGATTTTACCCTCTTTGGTGATATCTGGTATTAGTTGGCAACACTGAAGAGACGGCCAAATTAGACTATTAGACTTTTAGGGCCGAATTCATAGACATTTTTAGCGCGGGTTTCAGGTGGATGATCAGCGTTTTTCGTACTCATAAACCAGTGTTAGCGATAGGATATGATTTGAATTCTGTACAAGTAACCAGTCGATAGCCGGGGCTAGCTTAGTACGCTCGTAGCGCGTGCTGCGAAAAGTCTATGAATAGCACCCTTAGGAACTACTCTTACGTGATCCTCACTATATTCTGTAACTTTTTCTCGATTCTGTTATAATGCACTTACCACGCTTGAATCGCAATGTACTGTAATTACACAAATTTTTAATTTATATTATGCACATTATTTTTAATACAGAAACAACGAGGATCCTTCGGCTATCTCAAAGAATCTGAAATTGTGTTCTAGATCCAGAGACTATATAAAAGCCAGTACGGAGACTGGTGTAAGTATTATGACATGTAGCCTACAAAATACAGCCGGCCAGCAGGGCATTCAGCGCAGTAGCGGCGTCTTTAGGGTCACAGGACCAGGCCACAGGCCAGACACGGCACTGTATTTTAGCTGTTGAAGACGAGACCCAAATGCATTGTGGAAGAGATTAAAAGGAGACACGCAGAAGAAAAAAAACACACACAGAGGGAAACGGTCTTTACTCGGTTAAGTGAAAAGATCGGTTTCAAAGCTTATCGAACTTCTGTAGGAGGAGTGGAAGCCGTCAGCTGCTGGAACCGACCAAGCGAGTCTACACTGCTTGGATACCGAACGTGTCCTCCCAGCCAGGACGCAGGAGTCGCAACACCGTTGTTCGTCACCAACATCACAATAATCATTACTTTCTTCTTCCATCTCTCCTTTCCTTTATTCTTCCCTCGCACCTAGTCTGTTTTTCTCTTCTTCTACTTCTCGTCCCTTCACTGGCTTCAGGAGTCGGTGTTAATGTTAGGAATTCTCATCGGTTATTTATAATTAGCAGAGCCTGGAAGTTTAGGAATTTATTTTGGTTAAAAGAGGCAAGTAAATACTTACTTACTTACTTACTTACTTACTTACTTACTTACTTAGTCTACTTACTTACTGGCTTTTAAGGAAACCGGAGGTTCATTGCCGCCCTCACATAAGCCCGCCATTGGTCCCTATCTTGAGCAAGATTAATCCATTCTCTACCATCATATCCCACCTCCCTCAAATCCATTTCAATATTATCTTCCCATCTACGTCTCGGCCTCCCAAAGATCTTTTTCCATCCGACCTCCTAACTAACACTCGATCTAAATTCGATCTTTTTTACTGGTGATTTTATTCTTTTATGAATAAAGAATCCTGTTCCTAATTGGTGATTACCGTTTCCTTCCCCATAATACAACAAGTAATCTCCTATTTGTGTTATGCAGTTCCCATCTAACCTAACCTTCTGTACTCCCACAAAGTCTATTCTATATATAGCTAGTTCTTTGAGGCAAGTAAATAGGCTCGTAAAATGCATGAAATAGGCAGTAAAATATACACTTAAAAATTATCAAACTAGACAGTAAAATCATCAAAGTTATAATTTAATATACAGGGTGTATCAAAATTAACCCCTTACCGCATGAAACAGTTTTCCACACATGGGTTTTTTATTCAAATAACTTAAGTAGTTCTCTCTTTCTCAACTGATGTCACCTATGATCAAATCCAATTATTCTTGACAGTGTGCCATATCTGTCCCAGTATGTAGTTTGAAATATTATATGCTTATATTATAAGTTATATGAATATAAAACCGGTATGTGCCATTATCTGTCCCAGTATGCGGAGAGGGATTAATAGCGAAAACTGAAACGGTTGAAAGTATACTACGATAATAGAAGCAAAAAAGTTCTAGTAAACATGGGTCCGCAAACGAGCCGTTTGCGAGATAATTGCGAATATTTAGTTCCAAGCTAATAGATTTTTGAAAATCAGATATTTATTTATATTTTTTTATTTACGTAATAAATTTTAGCTCCTAATTTTCAAGATACTTAACATTTCTCAACGTTAGACTTTTATTTTATTTATTTGTATTTTAGTAGGTTATTTTACGACGCTTTATCAACATCTCAGGTTATTTAGCTCAGGTTATTTAGCGTCTGAATGAGATGAAGGTGATAAAGCCGGTGAAATGAGTCAGAGGTCCAGCACCTAAAGTTGCCCAGTCTTTATTGAATTTCCTTAAAACTACAAGCGCATGGAGCATTTTTAACATAAAAACTGTAGTTTCGAGAAAAAGGCAAATTTTTTGAAAATATATATAATACTGATGTACGGAACAGGTTCATATAAAAATCGCTCCTGGACTTCAAAGAAGAAGTAGAGGCAAAAATCCTCTTACGAGTGACTTTCTAAGTGCCCAAGGAATATTTTCGAGCAACAAAAAAACCAAAATTGATTTCTTAGCAAATTTTTGTAAAAACTCAGTCCTAGTGTTCTTTAAGCAGATTAAGAAAAAGATAGGAAGTAGGGTCTAAATAGGCATAGGCCAAACTCAAAATATTGCATTTTGTTTTTGTTAAGGGGAGGCAGAAGTGAAATTTTCGAACAAAACAGAAGAAAAAATGAAAATTTGGTTTTTTTCCATTTTCATTGCCTTTATTTTGATATTCCGATGTTAGTTTTTGATTTTGTTGCCTTAAAAGTATGAAATTAAAACCAAGATAACTGTATTAGTATACTTATTATTCCCATAATAAACTAATACTTATCATTATTTATATACCTTCTCTGAACATATAAATAAAAAGAAATATTGAAAATTTCTTACAATATGGTGCATGGAGCATTTTATATCAAACGATATAAAGTTTTATAAAATTATTAATATTTACAGAACTATTGTGATTAGAAAGTTAAAACTTGGTATGTCCATTACTAATAACATACTTAGTATCCATGATCAATTTCAAACAAATCGGATAAATTTTGTGGATTTTGAAATATTCACCTCTGCCTCCCCTTAATGCTGGCACTTGGAACAAACGTAAAACTATGGCCCATGACACATAGAACATGACTCCACCAAAAAAACAAATTTGCTCAAAAAACGGCACTTAGAACATTTGACATTTCCACTATTCAATTCAACATTCGATTTGGAAGAGATGTAACGTATACTTTCTCCATTGTTTGGAAAATGTACAAGAATCCACAACGTCCAAAAGCTAAATCTACTTCATCTTCAATGAACAAAAGGGTGAGAATGGTATCTTATCCACTGAGTGATTACAAATGGTCATTACAAACTATTATATTTGAATGAGCACTCCTGCCACGCGACTTGTAAGTGCGTTTTTGTTTTCCCTGCAACTTCTCAGCTCAATTTCTAGGTTCTCTTCCCGATGTCTTCAGTCTTTATCACAGTCGCCGTCTATCTTAATTTAGACCTATTTACTTACTTAGAATATAAAAAGGAGCATCTTCTGCGGACCTCGGGAAAGAGAACTAAGGAAGAGACTGCTGGGTGTTCAGTTCAAAATGTGTCATGGCTCGCTGTATGCCGTCATGTGGCTAGCCGATGAGCCTAGAGAATTCTATCTTCCTACACTTCCGCAGAGGTGTATAACCTAAGAGGCAGAGAAGTTGCCTAGCAAGTACGGCGTTCATTCTGAAGAGTACGTACCGATACGTACGGCAACGCCGGTAGTGGCAGGAATGTGAACTGTTTGGAAATACGTACTACGAGGGTTAAGACGATTACTTACGTATTTGTTGACATTAACTTCGACAGTCAACATGGACACGGAGCATTTGATTTGTGTTGTGGAATGTTACCGTACGCAACCGATGATAACAAATACCCTGCGTACGACTTGCCGGCGCAAAACACAGTTCGAAAGAGGTTATGGTAGCACACAGACCGTACAGACCGCCATCTGTTGCTACGATGTTCAAGTTATACCGTACACGTTCTCAAGTTCAGATTGAAGAACGCCTTAAATAATAGGCAACTTCTCTAACGTATAAGCTGAAACTCGCTTCAAATCGGTGACCCAACAACAGTGACGTCATGACACAGTTTGAAATGAACACCCAGTAGTGAAGTGTTTTGTGTGTAGTGTGCCATTGTATGGGGCAGAAACATGGACATTACGACGAAGTGACGAGAAACGACTAAAAACATTTGAACTGTGAATATGGAGAAGAATGTAACGTGTGAAGTGGACAGACAGAATAAGAAATGAAGCTGGGTGGAAAGAGTGGGTGAAGAAAGAATGATGCTGAACCTGATAAGGAAGAGAGAAAGGAACTGGTTGCGGCACTGACTGAGAAGAAACTGCCTACAATGCACTGGAAAGAATGGTGAACAGGAGAAAAGTTCGGGGCAGAAGAAGATATCAGATGACAGACGACATTAAGATATAGGCCTATGGATTATATGAGGAGAAAAAGAAATAAGAAAGATTGGAGAAAGCTGGGTTTGCAGTGAAAAACCTCCTCTTGGGCAGAACACTGAATGAACCAAACAGAGTGAGGGACGATGAAGAATAAGCTGGGATATATACTGAAATTAATTAAAATCCAAAGTTAAGTTTTGAGTACGAATGCCATATTAGCCACTGTGCTCTATGCAAGTAAGTACAACTGCAGTTCACTATTTAGGCCTACTTGTCAAAGTTGTCCTCCACTTCAAACCCCTTCTCAACGAGAATGGGAAGATACATCTTCGGTATTGAGGATCTGGGTCCCGAAAAAGTTTCACAATTGGCTATCCTTCTTATACCTGTGGTTATTATCTCTGTTTGGCGGCTCGTCTTCAGTTCCATGCCTCACTTCATCTCAAAAAAGAGCAGATTTTCCTAGAAACTGAGGGAAGGAGCTACAATGAATTCTATATACGTTGAAGTATGTGTGTGGGCAAACTTGCTCATCCTTTCAGAGAGAAATAAGTAATAACCTAAATATGTTACCTGCAAGACCTACAGAGTTGTTTAGTTTAATGTTTTAAAAAAATGTAATTTCGTTGTGTTGTAGAACCAGGTAGAAAATACAGGCATGTTGAAACTCAATTATATTATCTCACCGCTCTTCATGAGGCAAGAAGTCGTATGATCTACAAAATTATCCGTGTTCTAACGCAATTACATAAAGTAGGTAGAAAGTCATGTTAAAGCTTTAATCGGAAAGAGGAAGCATAAACTCTGAGTGGTAATCTAGTAAATGTAATTAGTAATTATCTAGCGTTCCTATTAAATTACATATACCACTCAGAAATTACGAAATTTGTACATATCATTAAAATAATAATTACAGTATTCTGAGAAAATCCATCTCACATAATCTAACATTGATCAAACGAAGATCCAATTTTAAGAAGTCTTGGATAGATTACGTTTGGACGTAGTGAGTGAATGAATGAAGTCAATATTAAAATTTTCATTTCAAGTTACAAATACTATTCAGAAACGGTCAGATAGTGAAGAAATGGTGTAATGAAATTAAAGTACACCCAGAAAATCTGCCCCCCCCCTATCTGAAGGATGCACCGGGGATCTAGCCACGGTCTATTTTTAGAAAAAAAATAGCGTCACCTGTATAAGCTATGTATGGGCACCTGAGTGAGTGAGTGAGTGAGTGAGTGAGTGAGTGAGTGAGTGAGTGAGTGAGTGAGTGAGTGAGTGAGTGAGTGAGTGGGTGAGTGGGTGAGTGGGTGAGTGAGTGAGTGAGTGAGTGAGTGAGTGAGTGAGTGAGTGAGTGAGTGAGTGAGTGAGTGAGTGAGTGAGTGAGTGAGTGATCTTTATAATACATTTTAGCATTCTTATTGAACTTAAGAGGCTATTTAGACATGATATACAGTAAAGGAATGCCTGTAGGCCTACCTTGTAACTGTATGAATAAGTTAGTGAGTAGGATTTGCAATAATTCTTTAAGGTTTATACAGTAAAACACTTTTATACTTTTCACATTTAGCCCATTAATTTTTCACACAGTCTTTTTTCTCTGAAGTCCCAGCAAAGATTCCTGTACTTTCCGTATTAATTTATGTCGGTGAAAATTAAACGTAGAATAAATATGGGAAATGCCTGCTATTATTCAGTTGAGAAGCTTTTTCCATCCAGTCTGCTCTCAAAAAACCTGAAAGTTAGAATTTATAAACCAGTTATATTACCAGTTGTTTTGTATCGTTGTGAAACTTTGACCTCACTTTGACAGCGGAACAGAGGTTAAGGGTGTTCGAGAATGAAATGCTTAGGAAAATATTTGGGGCTAAATGGGATGAAGTTACAGGAAAATGGAGAAAATTACACAACGCAGAACTGCAGGCATTGTATTCTTCATCTAATATAATTAGGAACATTAAACCCAGACGTCTGAGATGGATAGGTCATATAGCACGTATGGGCGAATCCAGAAATACATATAGAGTATTAGTTGGGAGATCTGAGGTAGAAAGACCTTCGAGGAGGCCGAGACGTAGATGGGATGATAATATTAAAATGGATTTGAGGGAGATGAGATATGATGCTAGGAATTGGATTAATCTTGGTCTGGATAGGAACCGATGGCAATAATAAAATCAATGTTATAAAATTGGCAAATGCTGTTAATATGACACAGAGGAAGATTACAGTAGGCCTACAGATATATTTCGTTATTCGATCTAAATCCGCTCTTCTGTCAACAAAATCCATAATCATAGAATAGGCCTATCACTCAGTAAAACACTGAAAGAGTTATTATTCTGAATGATGTGAAAAGATTGCTTAAAAATAATAGGAACCACCAAACATTCACTGTCTCTTCTATTTAGAATCATGCATACTTCTACTCCGAATTATCTGTTATCGCACTTTCAATTTCTTACAACTCTTCGAAACCGACATCAAGCACTTCTTTCTATCCCTCGTCATAGAACGTCTTTATACTCATCCTCCTATACTGTAGAAATACCTCGCCTCAGGAATTCGTTACATAATGACGTCAGGGACTGCCGGACTTTATCACAATTCAAAATTAAATTGGAAAATTTTATCTAATTTAATGCTTTTTAGGTATTGCTAGAAGTGTTGATTTGTGTGTGTGTGTTTTTTTTTTTTTACTCTAGATTAAAATTGCAAGTTTCTTGTTTAGGCCTATGTTAGTTAATTAGTTAGGATACAATTAATTATGTTACTTATGGTCCCGTCGTCCTTATTTCCGGAAGCCAATCACGTTGCAGGTCGGCTACATTTAAACGTGTGCGTCTTGTCATTCGCTGCTGATGACGTTATGCACTTCCTAAAGCTCGATAAATACTTAATATAATCGCCCGCCATTTTGGCTCTTGCGTTGGCGTTCGCAGAAAGCACACGAGGACGTTATTTGCCGCTCAGTTATTATTTGCTCAATTACAGTGAGTTTGATTTATTATCATAGGAGCTACGACATGATAATGTTTAACGATTCGGCAAATAGATTCCTCGTCTGATATCTCGGCAACGAAAGCACAAAAATGGCGAACGATACTCCTACCTAGACTTTATAGAACCTTCATTTCCTAAGAAGTAAGCAAAGAGGAGGAGTCACGACGGAAATAACAGCAACGCGACTATGATCACTCATTTAAAGTTTGTGTGACTGCAACCTGTGTATATTATTGTGTGGCTTTACTTTGTTTAGGCCTATAGTGTTTTTTTCTTTTCATTTCTATTATTGTATTTGTATTTCTGGTGGTGTGGAAGAGAAGGCCTGATGGCCTTAACTATACCAGAATATATATATATATATATATATACAGGGTGTTTAAAAAATACGGGGCATAATTTCAGGTATGTATTTCCCACATGTAGACAATCAAAATAGTTCATTACAACATGTGTCCGGAAATGCTTCATTTCCGAGTTATGGCCTTCACAACATTGAAATTCACCGGAACGCTTTTCTTTCCGCAGGTCGTTGTCATTACAGAAGATGTTCAAAATGTCCACCTCCTGCTTGAATACAGACCTCACATCGATGTCTCATTGACCTGCGAACACGATCCCAAACTCCAGGAGTATTGCGTATGTCCTCAGAACATGCCACAATTCGATTCCGAAGGGATTCCAAATCAGGCACCAGAGACGAATAAACCAATGATTTTAAATGGCCCCACAAGTAATCTGGACATTGTCGCTGTGGGTACCTCTCCTGGTACAAACGACGAGCCAGCGCAGCATTGCCGTCCGCCTTACCGTACATGAAGTGTATCTCTGCCAGCTCTTGATTTGAATACATGTCGCACAGTCTAACGCCTACTCAACACTGAATGTAACCTTCGCCTCGGAATGAACTGTCAGAGTGCCCTCTTAATGTCTCCTTTGACGGCAACGACCTGCGGAAAGAAAAACGTTCCGGTGAATTTCAATGTTGTGAAGGCCGTAACTCGGAAATAAAGCATTTCCGGACACATGTTGTAATGAACTATTTTGATTGTCTACATGTGGGAAATACATACCTGAAATTATGTCCCGTATTTTTGAAACACCCTGTATATATATATATATATATATATATATATATAGACTGTCTCTTTCGTATTAGCAGGATAAGTTTGCTAATAACTGGAACAAAACTGAATCCCATAATCGGTAGAAGCACAACACATAACTCTCTCCAGACAGGCCAACGTCCTGGTATGTTCCATCTCAGAGCCATCACTGGGCATCACAATGCTACGAGCCTCGGAGTGTGTTAAAACGGATAAGCCTCCTTTCTGTATTATCACCTATGGACTCTGGAATCCTCACGGCATCCCATAAAAGGGAATGCCACTATTGCTTTCCGAGAGTAAATCTTTCCTTTGTGAACATGGGGTATTATATTCAAGCCACGGCTGAGTATCAGCAACAATGTGAACCCTATCCACAGGCAGACGATACTGAAACTGCAAATTATTTTGGTCTCGCCGACAAGGGTATTAGCAAGTGGTCTACATGGAGCTGCAGTCTCCCAACACCTGCTGACTTACATGCATTGCTGTGAACAAGTGGGTCGCACAAAGAGCACATCACAATGGCAGAGATACCGTAGTTTATATCTCTTGCGCGAGAAATCCAGCCTTGCTTTCGCAGAGGTAAAATGTCATAGTTTTAAATTAATGTACCTTCCAACAGCACGAAAACTGTTGCTTTCAGAAGTACAATATTTGCTTAAATTAAAATACTTGCATGTAACCAACCGCGGAGCACGCAATAACCAAGAAGCGCAATTTTCATGTTGTATGTATGGATGTCTGTTTATCGCCAATCTAATAGAGATCTGCATTTCATTAAGAACAACCGACCGAGAGTCATAATACGCGCGGTCGGTCGCTCGCTCCGTACTATACGCAGCAGGTTGGCTACCGCGTGTTCTGACTCCGCAGAAATCAAAACACCCAATGAAGCATCATGGCCGATCGATCGTCTCGGTCGTATGAAGGTTATCGTAGACTGAAAACTGTCTTCGATCGATGTGTTTACAGCATGCGCTATTATTAAACTGCCTAATGCCCTATCATCTGATTAGTGAACCTAGAAGGTATACAGGCTATCAGATTGAATAAAAAATTACAATAAAATATTTGAATAATAAATTAAAAATTAATAAAATAAAATAACATTTTAAGAACTACGTTGTCAACAAGAATATAACTACGAAGTATAACCAGCGAAAAAAAAAAAAAGATAAAATATGTTATTCTTTATTCTCTAGTTGAACGAAACAGCTAACTTACAATATTTTGTAACAGTGTTATATTCGTAATGACACAGGACAAAAGTAAATACATTAAAGAAACCAAGGAGGAAATTCTAGATAAGATTGAACAAAAATTATTAATTATAAAAACAAAATGGCGATTTTTCTATTGATTCTTTTAATTTTGGAATAACTTCACCACGAATTTCGTTTGCTCCATTCTTGACATTTCGTGATATAGTCTAGTCGTTGAATATGGAATAATAGAACCTGCATACACCTTACCATAAGTAACTCCAATGTCAAACATTATTTATGATTAAGCATCTCTTGCACACTATTGTAAAAATGTTAAGTAAAGTGACTATGTACATTTAGTTTTATTAAATACTGTGTCTGAAATAGATTATGTCTGCTTTTGAAGAAATTTGAGACGCATCACAAAATCTCTGTTAGTTTTATGCAATCACATAATACTAAACAACTTTAAATAATTTCATTACTGACATAATGAGTTCGCCAAGATGGATGCTGAATAACATTATTGATATTACTTACTTACTTACCTACATACTTACTTAGTTACTTACTGGATAGGGACCAATGGCGGGCTTATGTGAGGGCGGCAATGAACCTCCGGATTCCTTAAAAGCCAGTAAGTAAGTAATAAAAACAATATAAGTGAACGACAAACATAAATGTTAAAAATATGTTTTCATATGTCGATATCTATCCCCGGAAATTGTGAAAAAGATCTGGTACCGTAACCGTCTTGTATTGTTGATCCTTGAACTGCAGTTTAAACGGCAGAGGATCACGTTAAACTCAAGTTAACCCAAGATTAACTGGTAATTAAGGTTCATAATACGAAGCAGAACGAAAAAATTGAATTTAAACTGAACGTAAAGTTTAAACGGTGTTTATAATACCGGCCCTAAGGCAGTTAAACGTGTGTATAAGAGTAAGGCCGTGCATGTATAAGTTATATTGGCTCATCGACATATGCTATTGTTACGTACGTTAGACATTCTTTCCTAAAATAAGCTTACAATCTTCGCTTCATCTTTCCTGAGCAAGAACGATTTCTTGAAAACGACGCTGGCTGGTATTTAATCCCAGTATTGTTGTCTCAGTTCTTAGGAGTGGAAGAGATGAAAGACTTCTGAAGCTCTTGTTAAAAGGGATTGTTACTACTGAATAACGGATAGATCCTCCTTCCTAGAAAGTCATTTCCATCACAAAGACACTTATTTATTTCTGAGCAAAGAAAAAAGGACAAATTACGTCGCAAATTAGTTGTGATTTTACTGGAGGGGTTATCTGTAGAGCTTCGAAGAACCTCATCGAGATTCTTAGACTGTGTTAACTACCTGCTGTATGACGGGACAACCTCCTGACAGGTCCTCAGGCTGACACAGGTTGGTTAGAAGACTGACCGCGTGACAGCAAGGTGACAGCCGCCAAGAGCCAGCAGCGGGGAACCGTTTGAAACTGGATCCCAACTCAGCCCAGACTCCGTCCCACAAAAACACCAACAAACAACGGGATGATGGCGATGGCAAGTGGCCGGCTCCGAATCTTCGAAATGGGAGTTTCACGGACGATCGACAGGGTTTTAAATCTAACAAGTATTTGAGCATTTCCGAGTAATACAGACAATAACGGTCTTACTAATAAAAACTCTATATTAGACAAACTCGGCTAATTTCGCAGTATCTCATATATTAATTAATTGTGGCGTTGTCCGTGTTCATTTGAGCTTACAAAAATACGGATAAATGCCAGAATCTGTCGGGGATGTTTGATGCAGGAAGATCCAATTGCAACGCATTCTGGCGAAAGTTACACAACTATCTGCTTTAGTATGTGTGAGTTTGCTCAGATAGAGTGAGTAAATTTGCAGTGGTGTGTTTCTGGACAGTATATCGTCGAGATATTCAGAACTGTAAGTACCACACTATGATTACTGAATTCTCCACATTCTTATGATTAATTTGAACCCTTGCTTGTTGTTTTATCTAATAGAGTTTGTTCGTAATACGCTTTTGCCGGTACTCAATTTCTTAACTAGTTTCCGCTAATTGCCGGTAGAGCAGTTCGAGTGGCACACAGATTCGAACTTCCTTTAAGAAGCGCTATGGGCTAAGTATGCGATAGCCAGAAAATCTGTCCTACCATAGAGCAGCAGCCTCAACTCGCTCGAATTTGAACGATTTTTATGATGTGCTAGGAAGTGTATGAGAAAGCAGAACTGAGTACCAAGCCTAGTCTCATTTGGAATTTAGATGAAACAGGGTTTTCATTGGTTACCAAACCTAACAAAATTGTGTCCCTGAAAGGAGCAAAGTCTGTCTACCTACAAACAATGGCAGGGAAAGGAGAAACAACAATTGTCTTGGTAGCGGAAGCGGATTCGGATTAGGCCTAAATAGTTGTCATAATGTTTTTTCTATCTTTAGCATAATGTTTAATGCAGATATGTGTTAGATAAATTTATTAATTTGCAATTAATATGCAAGCCTTTTCCTGTTATTAATGTTAATAATTGAAGCTCAGCTGTTCTACATTTATTGTCTAGTTTGTTAATGTGTGTTCAGTTCATGTGTGTAAACATGTACTGATGTTTAGATTACATTAAAACATGTTTTGAGCTAAAAAGAATATTCTTGAAAATTGCACAAGTATTACTGTGAAATTGTCAGAGCAGTACTGCGAAGTTACACGTGTTCCTGAAACACACACATGATCTCATGTTTTAGATGGAGCTATTTTCCCTGTTGAGATACACTTAAAAAATAAACATTTTATACCAGCCAATACAATTATGTCTAGTGATTAACTGCTGCATGAAGGAAATTTTTTTCAAGCATTTTTGGGTATAACTATAGACAGAAAACCTTAATACTCCGAAATTAGCCGAGTTTGACTAACAGACGTTTAACTGTGTTATACTTATACAATGAGTAGCTCGTTTATACGTCGTCTGTAAATTCCTTACTAATAATCACTACATACGTCGTGTATAACAGTACAACTGTTACACAGATACGTCATAGTTTCGTCATTACTTCATTACGAAAGGTAATAGAATATCTGAGGTTTTCTACTGAATCCGGTAGAGAGCTCTAGTGTGCCATGTTAAGTATCGAAAGTACAATTGGCTCTGAACGATTACCACACTATATTTTGTTCAAAGAGCACAAGCTACAGCAATATTATTCTAATTATTCTGTGCTCTTTGGTTTGTTCTTCTGTGGTTACAAGGCAACCATCATCATAAAATGAAAGTAGATAGGAACAGCTGTTAGAGGGGCAGCCATTTTTTCTCTATATACAACACTTAAACAAGGAGTTTCGTGTATAACTACTGCAAAGCAATTCCCATTGTATAGTTACAGACTGTTTATACATCCATCGCTTATGCATGGGTTATTAGTAATGTTTTCTGTCTCAACTCTGCATAAGACTCGTATAAAAACTATTCACGGTTTATTAGTAAGACCGTAAGAGGAACAGTGAGTCGTTCTGAACCATTGGTGAATCATTCAAGAGAGGAAAGGCTTCAATTTTTGCCATTACTTGCTGCTGAGTGATGACAAATATGGAAATTTATTATATTTACGGTCTTACTAATAAACCGTGTATAGTTTTTACACGAGACTTATGCAAGGTATTGATGGTCACTTTTTTAAAGGGTAGAGAAATTTTAATTTCAATTCAGAAAAAAAAAAAAAAAGACATAGATACAGTATTCCATTTGCACACTATCATATTCCACATGAATAACTGTTGCTTTGTTAATCATGACATGGATATAACAATTTTGTGCCATCTGTTTATGATTTTATTTATTTTGTTGTGATTTACCATTTGCTATGGTTATTCATCACCGACATGATATTTACTTCAAATATGCATCTCTAGCAAGTTTTGATGTCGCTTCTCTGTTGGAAGAATAACTGCTTTTTTTGGTCTGTATTAACATGATGTGATATTGGTAACTGTGCATCGTGAATGACTTCTTATTCCCGTTTCTACTTAATGTATCTAAAGTGATAGTTATATTTCAAGGGTATAAAAAATATTATATAGGCCCTAAGATGTATGTGCAGAGACCCGAAGAATAGCAGCTATAATATACCTGCATTTGTGCCCTAACTGTAACCTGCAGAATTTTTTTCAGCATTTTCCTTATTTCAGTGACCTTTTTTAAGTTTAGAATTATATTAAAGTTTAAAAATAAAACGAAAAATGTCTCAGAACTCAGGAGGATAACATCGACTTCGGTCAGTGTAACCATTAGTTAAAATTGCCACCTACCCCCTGTTTACGCATTTTTATTGTGACTTTGGTTATATCTTAACCATGAGGTTAACCACGGTAATCTCTAACCGACCATATTCGAGAGGTTGAGGAAGACATCCAGTGATTAGGCCTAATAGTAAAATAAATGGCAGTCGGATTCACAATTAATGATTTCGAAGACAATTATTATAGTATTTGGATTTCTTGGATTGCGATGATGGTGAGTTGTGTTAATGTAAAGAGGGATTTCTTACGAAGAAGAATTAGGTAATAGAAAATTTGAAGAGAGATCTCGTTTATCGAAACCTACCGCATCGTTTTTTTCTGCAACAGATGGATCACTTGGAATATCTCACAAGCAAAAACAATCCAATTTCTCCTGTGAACCCGCTGCGTACAATATTACAATTCTATGCAACTGATATTCTCAGTATTTAAGAGGAAACAGGGCACATATGCGTAGAACAACTGCAGTACGAATGATTCATGCAGTAAATAATATAATAACATCGCTAGGGCTGCAGGCTTCACATCTCTTTTCCTACGTCGCAGGCTGAATGAAGTGAGGTTATGTATGGATTCTAAGTTTATTGCACAATTTTCTTGTGTAAGTGTACACACTTCCTCTAATAGTTTATTCGTCATTTTCCTTTATGGATATTCCGTCCATTTTTTCCTAATTTTCATTTTATTGATTTTTTTAAATATAGCAGCACAGAAAAACAAAAAAATGCAATCCGAGAACATGGTTAGTTGGTTTCAATTTATTTAGAGACGTCCTAATCAATCAATATGGTCTGAATATTAACGTCTTTGCTAATTCATATTAAGAAGCCAAAGATTATGTAAGTATATACGTATAAATATGTCAATATTACCCCTGATCACATATATATCAGATCGCTCATCCCTATGTTAAAATCGGTAGCACTTTGAAGAAAACAACCGCCAGGATCGCCACCCGTCCGTCGTAAACGAACACGAGATGGCAGTACAATCGCTAATCCAATTCAAATGGGAGTTATGGGAGTCACTCCTTATGTAACAACTAGATGGCAGCATAGCAAACCTGACAAAAGTTGTTACCGTCAAAGCCTATAAGGCTGAGCAATCTGTTATATATGTGATCTGGGATATTACTAACAAACCAATATTATACTGTTAATGGCAAGTAAAATGTCACTAGGCCTATCACAAAAGTAAATAAAATTAATTGAAGTAGAAATGATTGTTCCAGTGCCGACGACCCCACCTCACCGAAACCGACTTCAGAATGGAACCCAAAAACTTAACACCGCCGAAAGTCAAACATATATAACATGAAAACATAGGGCACGTACACTTAGATGTAGAACGATGTAAGCGCTGTCGTTTTTACTCGTAAACGTTAACTATCATCTTTGCAGAGGTATGGATGATTTCTTTGTTGTGGAACTAGTATACTAATACAGACTTTACGCTAACCATGTGTAAGTAGCCTGTGAATATAAAAGATGCATGTCGAAATTATATTTTAACCTTGGTTTCGTAACCTATGGTTACTACGTTTCTGCCGTGTCGGATGCACTTCCTGAAGAGAGAGGAGAGAGAGAGAGAGAGAGAGAGAGAGAGAGAGAGATAGGCCTACTATATAAACAAATAGAAACATATAGAGACACAGAGACAAACAAAGCTATGGATGGATGGATGATGGATGGATGGATGGATGGATGGATGGATGGATGGATGAATGGATGGATGGATGGATGGATGGATGGATGGATGGATTGATGGATGAAAGAGTGGTGGTTGGGTGGGTGGCTGGGTGGGTGACTGGATGAATGGATTGATGGATGATTGGATGAATAGATGGATGGATAGATGGTTCGATGGATGGACGAATGGGTGTGTGGTTGGGTGGGTGGCTGGTTGTATGGATATATGGAGATAGGTAGATAAATGGATGGATTGATGGATGGATGGATGGGTGGATGGATGGATGGATGAATGGGTGGATGGATGGATGGATGGATGGATGGATGGATGAGTGGGTGGTTGGGTGGGTGGTTGGATGGAGATGGATGGATGGATGGATGGATGGATGGATAGATGGTTGGATGAGTGGATGAATGAGTGGGTAGCTGGATGGATGGATGGATGGATGGATGGATGGATGGATGGATGGATGGATGGATGGGTGAGCAGGTAGGTAGCTATGTAACTAGTCATTCATCACGAGAGACCGTCTGTCGCACAGTACACACATTTCGAAACGGCCATGGTATGAGCCTCCAGGTTCATAGATTTAATACACTGATCTCCGAGACTCTCCACAGCATCAACTTGTATTGGGAACGTCTCTCTTTACTCCTCCGCGCGGGCAGGTTTGACAAATAAGGGGACCACGCCTCTCAAACTAACCTGATAGACATCGTACACTGCACAGAAAGAAGACGTTGCACTGCTACCCTGCGAAATTCAAAGCTGTCCAATTACTAAATTCCAAAGAAGTTTACGACAGACGAAATATGAGAAATGCTATTCTTATTATATTTATCCTAAACGTAGGTATATCTATTTATTAGTCAGGTGGAAAACTGTAATTCAAAAATATTAAATATGATATAACTTATTGAGCACAAAGGAAAATAAAAACACCAGTTTTTCATGATCAATTTAAGTAAGAATAGTTACAAATGTCTAAATTAATTCTGTTCTTGCTTCTTCCATACATTCTCTTTGTTTCTTCCTTTGTCTATTTTTGTTTATATTAATCTGCTGTTTGGATCTACCAAACGCACTTAGATTTCAGTTTTACTTGCATTTAATTGACACATAAAGAAACGACTTCGGTTAAATTTCCAAAAGAAGAAGAAGGATAAGTAAATATTTATTTCTCACTCACACGATGACTGTTGTCTCTAGTTTCGATCTTACACAGTACTAATGACTGCATTAGTGAGAATTGTCGCACGTATGTGGGTTTACTGTGTTAGTCGATAATTGTCACAATAGTGTGGACGAAATAAGTAAAACGATCTATAACTGAACGCTAACTATGACAATTTTGATGGAAAATATTGATTTCACACGTTTTCCGAAGTACTATCATTTCCCCTCTTCTCATCTTTCCATTTCTTGAGCCATTTTCATGTACGAAATTAAATATAGATGTGCAAAGACCTACAGTATAAGAGGAACACTTACATTGAACGCAATGGGGACTATGTTGAAAAGTGGTGAAGTGTTTGTAGTCTTATTATACATATTCAATTAATAAAACAATTATTAAGGTTACTTTTTTACTCTCCTTCGTATGTAGCTAGTCGGCGATGTATGCAATGGAGGGGGAAAGGAACTGGCCACCCTACCCCCTATTTCCTGGCCTAGATGCCTCATAAGTGGTGTCTTCTTGGTGTCACTTGTGAGGTCCAGACCTGTCTTCGGACAATTGACTGAACAACAATACTTACTTAGGTTACTTACTTACAAATAATAATAATAATAATAATAATAATAATAATAATAATAATAATAATAATAATAATAATAATAATAATATTTATTAATACTATACACTTCAGCTACATTAGGCATTGCAGCCCGAAAGAGCAGAAGCTCGTGCTCGGGCGCAGTTCAGATCAGTTATACAAAATATATAAAAAAATTACGAGAGTTCATTGAGCACAATCACATTAATAAATACATACAGCATGTAATAACAGGGTCTATATACAAATAGAAAATACAGAAGTACATGAATATTAGAGTAACAATTTTTAACTCAATTAGCTTAAACAATTAAATAATTAATCTGATTTGTTTCTTAAATCTATGTGTGTTAAGTGTACTTAGCTCAGGGTAAGCTCTAATTAATGTATTATATATTTTGGGTCCAAAATTTCTGCTGTGTTTTAATCCAGCAGTTGTGTGGCATTTGGGAGTATTTAGAAAGAAACTGTAGTTTTGTCTCGTCTGGTATTCATGAGGATCAAATTTAAATTTATTGTGGTTTTTATGGAAGTAAATCAGCAATTTTTGTTTATAAATTTGTTCTAGATTTGATACACCAAATTCCTGAAAAATTAATTTTGTTGGGTAATCAAAAGGTTTATATAGACAAATTTTGATAATTCTTTTTTGGAGCAGATTTAAAGGACGGAGAGTCGATTTTGCCATTCCTCCCCAACCTAAAATACCATACTGAATTATTGATTGAAACAGAGCTAAGTACACAGTACGCAGAACATAAACAGGTAAATAAGAGCGTAGAATGGAAAATTTGTGGATTGTTTTACGCAATCTGTTACACAGAAAGGAGATATGCTTGTCCCATTTTAAATGTTGGTCAATAATAATGCCTAAATATTTAACTTGTGAGGATATACTCAAAGCGTTACATGAGCAAGTAGGTAGGTTACAATCATGTATAGTTATACTTATATTATTATTTATTTCTAGTTGCTCAAGGCCATGTGATGTTAATGAAAATGGTATTAATTTTGTTTTAGAAACGTTCAAAGAAAGTAAGTGAGCATCCAGCCATTCTTTAATAATATTAATACCACTGTTAGAATTTTGATAAGTTTCATTCCAACTCGAACCGCTAAATATAACCACAGTATCATCAGCATAAGAATACAGAGTACCAGAATATTTCTCAATGTCAATTTTAAGTAAATCGTTGATATATATTAAAAACAAAACAGGACCTAAAATCGTCCCCTGAGGTACACCTATATCAATGTTATGTGATTTACTAAGGTGATCATTTATTTTAGTTGCTTGAGTTCTGTTACTTAAGTAAGATTTAAATAATTTTAAAGCAATTCCATTAATTCCTAATCTATCCATTTTATTCAAAAGTATACTGTGATTGACCGTATCGAAAGGTTTTTGTAAGTCTAGAAAAATTCCTAGACATTTATTTCCTACATCTAATTGTTGAATTATTTTTGAGGTAATGGCTTTTAAGGAACCCGCAGGTTCATTGCCGCCCTCACATAAGCCCGCCGTCGGTCCCTATCCTGTGCAAGATTAATCTAGTCTCTATCATCATATCCCACCTCCCTCAAATCCATTTTAATATTATCTTCCCATCTACGTCTCGGCCTCCCCAAAGGTCTTTTTCCTTCCGGTCTCCCAACTAGCACTCTATATACATTTCTGGATTCGCCCATACGTACTACATGCCCTGCCCATTTCAAACGTCTGGATTGAATGTTCCTAATTATGTCAGGTGAAGAATACAATGCGTGCAGTTCTGCGTTGTGTAACTTTCTCCATTCTCCTGTAACTTCATCCCTCTTATTCCCAATTTTTTTCTAAGAACCTTATTCTCAAACACCCTTAATCTCTGTTCCTCCCTCAAAGTGAGAGTCGAAGTTTCACAACCATACAGAAAACCAGTAATATAATTGTTTTATAAATTCTAACTTTCAGATTTTTTGACAACAGACTAGATGACAGAAGCTTCTCAACCGAATAATAGCAGGCATTTCCCATATTTATTCTGCGTTTAATTACCTCCCGAGTGTCATTTGTATTTGTTACTGTTGCTCCAAGATATTTGAATTTTTCAACCTCTTCGAGGGATAAATCTCCAATTTTTATGTTAAATGCAAATTAAAATATATAAGACATTGTTTCAGCAGTTGACTCACGTCTAACAAATTCTTTATGGCTAGGAACAGCAGTCCTGACTCCTGAAACAAATATTTAGTTACAGAAACAAATGCAGATACGTGTGACGACCGAAGAAGATATGGTTTGACAATTTTCAGTCGAGAATAACTTCAGCCTCCAATACTTGAAGAGGATTATAATGAAGTCATTTTCTCTATTTCAAACGAAAATTCTCTAAGTATTTTGGAATAAGTCTAGATTATATAAAACCAAAGAAGCAATACAGGACTACTTGGAACATTCCTTTCGGTCCATTGCCTCTCTGAAATGGTTGTTAATGAGACTTTAATAATCGCTAATCGGTTAATCGGCGCGGGCGGAATTAAAGAGCGTGTCATTCCCCCTTGATCTGCTTGGGAGCAGAGCACATCTGAACTTCATTTACGGATGGCGGCACCATCAGTCAGTCTCTCATGTTCTGGGAACGCATCGGAGGGGATTATTATAGCTGCAGCTGACGTCAGCATCTTGCGCTGACCACCTCATTGTGGCGTCTGTTTCTAATTTCATTCCTACACGCATTGGGAGGTCCGGTCCCAATAAAGCACAGTTTATTGTTGCACATCCTATTTGTTTCATTCAACTCGCAAGTAGAGGTTTAGGCACAGGCCCAGAAACAAAATTTGGACCAAATAATTTTAATAAGTTCCAAATACAACTCATTGCGCACGAGCAGTAAACAAGAGCGCTTAAATAAATGTATGCGACTTGTGAACAGTCTTGCGAAGTTTGTTGTCGACGTAGAGCAGGGCTGCTACCAAGACTCGGACCATTTTTTTAATTCCGTATCTATACGATAAATCTACGCTAAGAGATCTCCAGCTTTTTTTCCCCTTCTGAAGATAGCTAAACTATTATACTGTATAGAGCGATCCAAAAGTCGCGTACATTAAAATTATAGCGTCTATATTGAGTAGTGCAGTTGGAAAGTGCTATCGGCTACCGCTAGATAGCGTCATGGGTATTAACAGCAACAAACCTAGACGTCATTGTGATGTATATGTATACACTGACGCTTGCAGTAGTCCTTTGTTTATTGCTCGGAAAACGTCGTTTTCCCAAGAGCAACGAGTTTTCATTATTGAACATTACTTTTCCAGTCGTTCTTATACGCGTGTTGCAGACGAATTTCGTAGGAATTATCAAGATGTGGCAGTGCCTAACAATTCGACCATAATGAGATTAAACGCCCGTTTCAGGGAATGTGGATCAACGCTTCTTGATGAAAGTGATTGTTGTTTCCAGCAGTACAGTGCCAAATGTCACACATCTAATAAAGCCATGCAGTTTTAGCGCGAGTTTTTTGGTGAGCGTATCATTGCTCAAGGATTATGGCCCCCACATTCCCCCGATTTCTTCTATGGAATTATCTTAAAGGAAGGGTATACAAAAACAGGCCACACACTCTGGAGGAATTAAAGCGGAACATAACAACGGAGATTAACATCAGTGTACGCGTGCTCAAATAATTGGCAGCAAACATGGTAAAAAAGAGTTCGTACATGCATTACTGAACGGGGCTGCCATTTTCAGCATATGCTGTGAAAAATGATGTAACTCATGTGAAAACTGATGTAAGTAAACCTAATAAATTCATCTATATAAATATATGTGAACGTATTATTAAGATGCGCGTGACTTTTGGATCGCTCTGTATTTTATCTCCTTTAATGTTTTCTTGTTAAGTTTATTTATACACGCTTTAAAATCTCTGGTCATACCCCGTGTGGGATTTTTGGGTTTATCAGTAAGACGTTCATAGTATTGTTGAGTTTCTATTTCTATTGCCGTTTGTTATTGATGGCTTGTATTCAAGTAACTGATTTTGGATTTTGAATAGTGTTTATGATATTTGTGATTGAGACGATGATTAATCATGATATGTAAATTTCCAATCCGATATTGTGACTGAGGGAAATCATAAAAAAAACCAGTCACATCAGGCCGGCCACGGGATTTGAACTCTTGACATCCCGAATACGAGTCTCAAACGTTACCTTCAGACAAGCAAACATTCTGATGGGGACAGATAAAAAAGTTACATTGTTTCTTCCACCATGTTAATAATATCAAAAGAAGTGCTTATACAAATTTTGGCCATTCGACCGCAATTACGAGGCCGTCCAGAAAGTGATTTTCCCTGGGGCCTTTACAGAAAAAAACACAATTGCATGGAAAGATTTATCGAAACAGATACTGCAGTTATTGCGGTATTTGTCAACATATCCCCCACTGGACTTGAGACATTTGTCATAACATGGGATCAATTTTTGTGTCCTTGTGTCGTAGAAGTCAGCCACCCGAGATCGAAACCAGCGTTGGACAGCACCATTCTGCCGATCCCATGATATGATAAATATTTAAATTCCGTTGGGGAATATGTTGGAAAATAACTCAACAATTTCTGTGTCTGTTCCAATTAATTTTTCCAATGAAATTGTATTTTCTTTCTGTTAACGGCCCCCGGCGAACTTATTTTTTACGGCCCTCGTAATTGCGGTCGAGTGGCCAAAATTTGTATTAGCACTTCTTTTGACATTATTAACACGGTGAAAGAAAAAAAAATAATTTTTTTATCTGTCTCCATCAGAATGTTTGCTTGTGAGCAAACTCGCTCGGTGCCTTTAATATTTACCGCCCTTGGTTGCGTTTAAGTACACGAACCTCGGATAAAAGGCAATCACCATGTCAAGGAGGACGAAAAAAGAATTAATTTATACATAAAAATCAGAATTTTATTTGTTTCGTAGCATTACGTTGAAATGATCTTTTTCGAAAATGTTAAAATATTTATTTAGATGAGAAATGTGTTTGGAACCTGAACAGACCAAGGAGTTAATTTTGTCGACTTTCTGTCGTGTAATTTGTCGATTATTCCGGCAGCGCTCGCAATGATCCCCTCGCGCGATGCGCATAGTGTGATGATACACGATGAGAATGATCAAGTGCCGAGTCGCAGGATTAGGGAAAACACAGACGTGACATGTTTTAATGCGTAATCCAGTACAGGAGCACCACCAGACTTGTTAACCTACAAAACATGAGCCGAACATTAAGTTACTCGCTTAATGCCTTACATTATACTCACAGCTACAAGCAGGCTACAACGTTAATCCAGTTCCTTCGATCTGCGAATTCTGTTACTTCGCGTTAAACCCTCATATCAGTGACAAGCAGAACGTTCCGCTTCAATATCCTTCTAATCTGCATCCATCATAAGAAAAAGTCTAAACAAAGCTAGACCTAGTAGGTTTCGTTCCGCGGTAGTCTGTTCTGATTGGTAGATTGCTGCAGTGATATGCCTACTATTTGCGGTACAGTCAGTCTTCTGTTTGAAAAATATTACAGTACATACTGTATATAGATACACAAATATATCCTTTAATTCGGCGCCGACCAGTTAAACGACAGTAGTTGTTGTCATGGAGAGTCCACCGCTGTGGAGTAACGGTGAGCAGCCATTTTTCGTATCTCAAATTTCTCAGTTGATTGGATATTTCACTTTTCAGTATTTCACTATAGTAAATACACTTCAAGTCCCGCGCCGTGGCGTCGTAGTCTAAGGCATCCTGTCTATACTGTTTTCTCTGTAAGAGAAATCCTAATGTAAACATAAGCACGTTGCTGTCATACCCGTGATTGGCTCCCAGTCTGAACACTCACATGACGCAGGAAAATATAGTTCGTATTTGGAAACCATAATCTTGTATTATTTGAAAATAAAAAATTGAATTCTAGTTGTTAAATACGATGAAACATTTAACTTCACTCATATGTAAAACGCTATGTAAAAGAAAAGCTACTTTTATATTTTGTTATGTACTATGAACGCGGATGAATACCAACAGTAATACCAAGGTAGTCTGTTCTTGTAACAAGCTGGCGTCATTTGAGGTCGTGGTTGTTCACGTAAGCACGTGGTACTGAAGTATGGCTTCTGCATCCTCAACTGGCCATTGTGAAGACATAAGACTTAAAAATAATTTAATTACAGTAATTATAAAGTAAATTCCTAAGCAAACGAATGCATAGTAGTCAGGTTAGGCCTACTTGACGAGTAACGGGAAATGTTTAATATGAAACAGAATGTACAACAGTAGGCGGGAACACGTACTACTGAGAATCTATGGCGCCAAACAGAGGCCAATGAAGCCTCACTTCAGTCACGTGCTATTGTTTACATTATGATTTTTCTTACAGCGAAAAGATTATAGAATTCGCGTTACGCAATGCGCATTGGTTCGAGTTTTGATGTGGAAAGAAATTTTCTCATGAAATTTCGTCCAGTGAATGGGACCGATGCCCATCCCGCTTCGTGATGCACTTGGGGAGCTGCGATAGGTAGCGAAATTCGGTTACGAAAATCAGCTATAATGGCTGGGAGGATCATCGTGCTAACCACACGATATCACCATTCTGGTTGGATGATCGCCCACCACTGTTTCGGCATTTGAACATGAGGTCTGCAGCCGGTTAGTCGATCTGGACATAGCGCCACGGATTATTATTATTATTATTATTATTATTATTATTATTATTATTATTATTATTATTATTCAATGTTCTGCTCAAGGGCAGGTCTTTCACTGCAAGCCCAGCTTTCTCCAAACTTTCCTATTTTCTGCCTTCCTCTTTGTCTCTTCATATGACCCATATACCTTAATGTCGTCTATCATCTGATATCTTCTTCTGCCCCGAACTTTTCTCCCGATCACCATTCCTTCCAGTGTATCCTTCAGTAGGCAGTTCTCAGCCAGTGACTCATCCAATTCCTTTTCCTCTTCCTGATCAGTTTCATTCTTTCTTCGCCCACTCTTTCCAACACAGCTTCATTTCTTATTCAGTATGTCCACTTCACACGTTTCATTCTTCTCCATGTCCACATTTAAAATGCTTCGATTCGCTTCTCTTCACTTCGCCATAATGTCCATGTTTCTGCCCCATACAATGCCACACTCCATACAAAGCACTTCACTAGTCTCTTTCCAGAAGACAGCAGAAGAGCTCCTTTTTCTATTAAAAAGCTTTCTTGACCACTGCTATCCTCCTTTTGACTTCATGACAGCAGCTCAGGTTTCTGCTTGCAGTACACCCCAAGTATTTGAAGCTGTCCACTTGCTCTACTATTTTATTCAGAATTCGCAAGTTTAGCTTCTTTAGTTTTTTTACTATGACCACGCTCTTTGTCTTATTTGCATTTATCTTCATTCCATACAGCTCACATCTGTCATTTAGCTCCAATAATATCCCTTAGTATCATCTCCTCTTCTGCTAAAGAGGCCATATCATCAACAAATCTTGTGCACTTTATTCTTCTTCCTCCTACTGTCACTCCTCAGATGTGTAAGTGACATTTCTTCTCCTATACTGATTTTGATTCGTTGTTTCATATAGGCTGAAGATCGCTGAACAGCCTTCTTTCTTTACAATCCACACCTATTTTCTTCAGGATGTCCATTAGTTTATTTCAGTCCACTCTGTTAAAAGCCTTTCCTAGGACCACAAATATTACATAACTACACTTCTTTATTCTTCCCTAGGTATCTTTCGCCGATTTATTATTATTATTATTATTATTATTATTATTATTATTATTATTATTATTATTATTATTATTATTATTATAGGTATACCCGTTATCTCGTTCCTATAGTATCCCAAGTGTAACTTTAGTGTAGCTATCTATATCATCAACATCATAATCATCATTATCAGTATCACCATTATCATCATCCAAGGGCAGTCTGACATGTTCTTTCCTTAGACTTGCCAGAATGTTGAATCAACATTAGAAAGCTAATCACAACCATAGGAAATCTCTGATCATATTAACACAGAACAAACACAAGGCAAGATATACATATACATTCAGACCCTTTGGAAGATAGACATTCCCTCAAAAACTATAGAAATAAATAAAATATTCCACAATTCGTAATGTTACACGAACGATATAATTATTCACTATAACGTCCCTTGGAAGTCTTCATGGTCCCCATTTCCTTGGCCACTTGAATCTAACTCGTGATAGATACACTAAAATATTTTTTTCTTAATCCAGGCCTGGGAACCGCTGTATATACGATCGTGTCGGGAAATTACGCTCATATTGAATCAATTCAACTGCAACGTGATCATGTTCTCATTACTTCCTTGATTTGATTGCAGAAGAAAAAACTGATGAGTTAATGGTGTTGATGAATGGCATTCTTATACAACAACAGAGAAGAGCCGTGGTTCTAGTATCATTGAAATTAGTTCAGGACAAACGGGCGGCTATAGAAGCGAGCTTTAATTAATGCCAGTATGGCAGTATACACATGCAGTCGGCAAGAGATACTACAAAGCTGGGCCTTGGGCAGAAAAACAGGCAAGTTCTCGCTCAAGTGTAGAGGCGTTTCGAATAACATGCGATAACTTTCGTTCGTTTACTATCATCGCCGCAATGTATCGATCTTTGCTTAATTTAAACATATATATTTATTTCATACATTATTCTTCTTCTTATTCTTCATCACGGTTCAGGCCGTTTCGGCCTGTTCCTTCTCCAAATTGTTGCTGTATCCATCTTTTTTTGGGTCTTCTTAGGTTCCGTCTTCCTTGTGGTTTATGATTTAAGGCTGCCTTGACTATTCTATTCTCTGTCATTCTATTTAGGCCTAAATGTTGTTTCCAATTTGTCCTATAGTAGTACCACAGTATAAGAAGAATCAGTAGGGACAACTCTTGTCGGCACCTTTGATGTTGTTGGTACTAAATTCAAGCTCAGTAAGGTCTAGTTCTCAATGAATCCAGCTATGTCGCTAGTATCAAACCACTATCAAAATATTAGTAAAATATTTATTTATTTATTTTATTGATCAGTAATACGAATAATCTTGTATGTATATTATCTATCATTAATATTATGTCGCTAGGAAGTCAAAATACTTGTATCCATTGTTGACGTTTATGTTCGCACTTCACCGCAACGGACGCCATGATGTATTATGTTGTACGTGGATCAATTTTACCAACGTAAGCCTCAAACAGTGACTTGAACGTTAGCGTCAATTAGTGAATATTTTCATGATGATTGTATTCGGAAGTAATTATTATTATAGTTATATTGCCATTCCTTTGCCTCATGACTTTAAAATTAATAAAAGATAAGTAATGAATGTTTTCAGTTAATATTAAATTATGCCAGACCTGTCGTAGATGGAGATCCATCTGGTGGAGGTTCCAGGTAATACACCCGGTTTCGTGACATGCGCACTCAGAATTTGTTCCCACGAAATGGCTTAGGTGTCTTTACTGTATGTTCTCTATACTGTGGTAGTACTGTTCTCCAACGAGGAGCTCAACCGTGAAAGGAATGTGCTTACTATTGCGTCATCTATTGGAACGAAGTAGATAGATAATATTACCGTTATAACGTCAGTTTAAAAACCATGCGCTCTCCTACATATGTTATTTCCTGTATAAAGAGATTAAAAGACCAGGAGATTAACAGTGATCTAATTTTGTAACTAGGGTAGTTTCAATATGAGTGTATCAATGTTATTGTTTGTGCTGTGAGAGCTAGCCAATACAGATACGAGTACCCACGTGTGTGACCTTATGACATCTCATGACATCAGCATTCTTTCACAGCATTACCCCGCTTCGTCTCATTCCCCAAAGACTTTCTCGTGGTTGGAGTACAGTAGTAGTAGTAGTAGTAGTAGTAGTAGTAGTAGTAGTAGTAGTAGTAGTAGTAGTAGTAGTAGTAGTAGTAGCAGCAGTAGTAGTAGTAGTAGTAGTATTAGTAGTAGATTTATTTCTACTGGCAGAGTTAAGGCCATAAAGCCTTCTCTTCCACTCAACCAGTATTAGAACAATAGCAAATATAAAAATGATAGAATGTATGTATGCAAGACTTTCCTGTGTTAAATTTCAACGTACCTCGTTCACATGTTTCGACCTATTTATGGGTCATCCTCAGAACTGGTCATTCTTGGTCTTGGCGCCACTTGTTCTGTTTCCTGTGAGGGTGTGTTCCTGTGGTATAATGTAGAGTCAAAGAGTGTGTGTGTTTTGAAGTTGAGTTGTGTGTTGAGAATTTCGTTGGGATGTGTTTTTGTATGTCTGTATATTTCATATTGTTCTAGTGTGTTGAGTTTCTGGCTTTTTGGTTGGATGTGTAGTACTTCCATATCTGTGTTGATGTCTCTGAGGGTGTGGTTAGCATTTGTGATGTGTTCTGCATATGTGGAGGTGTTTCGTAATTTTGTTATGGCTGTGGTGTGTTCTTTGTAACGTGTTTGAAATGATCTGCCTGTCTGTCCTATGTAGAAGTTGTTGCAGGTGTTACATTTGAGTTTGTATACGCCTGTGTGATTGTATTTGTTTGTGTGTGTTGTTTGTGTGTTGAGGTGTTTTTGTAGAGTGTTATTTGTTCTGTATGCGATGTTGTAATTTAATTTCTTGGATGAGGTTGCAATTTTGTGTGTGTTTTTGTTTTCGTATGTTAGTGTGATGTATTTTTTGTGTTCTTGTGTTTGTGTTGTATTCTTATGTTTTTTGTGATTATGTTTTGTCTTACGTATTGTGTTGTCTATTATGTTAGGGTTGTATCCGTTTTCTTGTGCTATGTATTTGATTGTGTTCTGACCAGTTCTGAAGAAGACCCATAAATAGGTCGAAACATGTAAACGAGGTACGTTGAAATTTAACACAGGAAAGTCTTACCACACATATTCCAAAATGTATATGTTAAAAATAAAATAGAAAAGACTGAGAATGCTGGGTTTGCAGTGAAAGACCTGCCCTCGGGCAGGACACTAGAATGAATGACACTATTTACATCAGCAGTACACACAACTTTTAATAACAGCCCTACTAAGCAGCTATTTATTGCTGCGTAGGAAAGAAATGTTTTTTAGCTGGGTAATAATGGAGAAACCTCCCGCAAGGTGCTTGCATACAGAAGCGGTGTGCTACCGGTGAACTACCTGCCCGCTCCCCTGGAGCGGCGATTGCTACTTTATGGAGAGTGCACCGTCATTCCAGCTACTGAATGCCATTACCAAATTCATCTTCAGGGCTGACCAATTTCTTAACATATGAGTTCTCGTAAGGTAATAGATTTAACGGAGAATTTTATGTATTATCAAAATAATCATAAATAACCGAAATTAGACTTCTTAGATGCCTGTATCGCCTTCATGTTTTATGTTTGTAATAGAGTTATGACATGAGTTAAATTCAGCTAATCTTTTGTATAATGGTAATTTATGTAATAGTGTGCAATCTTGGTAATTTTGGCACGAGTTAGCGAGCGCGCTAATTTTCAAAAATGTCAAATATGTAAAGAAAACTATTATAAATTCACAAAATGTACGACGTAGCAGAGACACGAATACTGGATACGACGTAATATATTGCATGGTTGCTAAGCAACCATATCTAAGACAATGTTATTTTGTTGTTATTTTGAAGCTTTTTCTTACATGTACGTTGTATAAAATTGTGTTGTGAAGGCGGTGATGACGTTATGGAATACTAGTTGCTAGGTAACTTTTTATGGCACCAGTACCAGAATTAGGCCAATAAAATTGTCACGATTTATAGCGTTATAACAAGCGTGTTTTAATGCTAGGATTGCATAAACGTATGTACATGCATATCTTCTATTATTTGTATCTGTAACTTAAAAATACATTCGAGTACGTGTTCTTTTTTGTATGTTCTTTTATGTGTTGATTACTATAAATTTCAATAACTTAATTTAAATATTGTGCAATAGCTGTGGAACGTTAATTTTATTACAGGCCTACATTTTGACTAAATAAAAAGAGTAGTGAGAAAAGGAAGAATTCATACGAAAGAAAGAAAGACGGACAGAAAGAAAGAAAGAAAGAAAGAAAGAAAGAAAGAAAGAAAGAAAGAAAGAAAGAACCAGTGAAAGAAAAGCTAAATAGAAACAGAAAGATAAGATTAAAGTGATATGAAACATAAAATTAATAAAACAATAAAAAGTAACAAAAGAAATATACAAAAGAAACGAAAGAAAAAGAAAAAGGAAATAGAAAATAGGAATTAAAAATATAGGTGGAAAAAACTGCAATCTTCAACGTTCTAAAATTAATTTTTCGCAGAGCGCCACTTAAATTGAGAGCAATTCTGGATACAGAAGAAAATTAAAAATAATTCATTTCTGGAAGACCGAGTGCTAATAACTTCGAGTATTTTAGATTTATTCATAGTCGCTTTAATTGCGATGTCATAGCGTGATAGTTTGTTGGAAACATTTTATTGTTAGGCTCCGTATTCCAGCTACCTAAAGACTGAAGTTTAAGACACATTGGGTATATAGTACGCCGAACACAAGTAGGTAATGCAACGGATAGAGATATAAACAAACAAATCGTCGCTGCGTGTTCGTGGAGTACAGTCAACTCCCGACATTCTCAGCTATACTAGTAAACACATGCTTGAGCCGTGATGTTCATTTTCATCGTAATCTTTGCAGTGAATAATAACGTAAGTTACGGAACTTGAACATATGCGGATGTCACTTGAAATGATTTTATATTGAAAGAAATTCTTTCAATAGGCTAGCACATGATGTTATTGGTGCATGATGTAGTACAAAATATTCCTACCGTCTGATATTTTTTCTTGGTTCATTAGGATGTTGCATTGTTGCATGTCGCTCATCACTGAAAACCTACTAATTTTCTATGTACTTTTCCAGAAATTCCTTAAAATGTACATTATTTAATTTATTAATTGGGATGTTGGTACTGAGCAACATGGTAGGCTACACAATTCCATGCTAAACGTCAAGTTAATGTTTATAATTTTCAGATTTTGATGGTACTGATTCTTTTGGATTACGTTCAATACACTTTTCGTGTCTTTTGGTATTGCAGTGTTTTTCAATGAATTGTTTTTATCACTTTTACGTTTATTTTACACAATTTATATGTAATGTTGATGAAAATATTAGTTTAATAATATACTCAACTATGCCCTGCAATATTACACGCTTGAGCGTCTTACCTAAGGCATTTTACCTCTGCAATGAACCTTCAATCAGCCACAAAGATGTAGTTATTTAAATAATACGACTAGTAAGAGCAGTGATCGATAAGACTACTCACTATGACTGCGTCCCGGTTTTGACTTTCTAGAGGAAGAGGGCAGAGAATGCGTAACTATTTATATATTAACGTATCTGTACCTGCGCAGTGACGTCACGTTTATTTCGAATCAGACAACTTCATTCCATTTTATAGGTAGCTGAAATACGGAGCCTATTTATTGTTGATATATTTGGTTTCTATTTTCTGCCATACGCCCAGTACGCAAACATGTGTGCCTCGAATGTGTTGTCATCTATGTAACAGCATTACCCAGCGTTACAGCGTTATTCATATAGTGCCACCTAGTGGTCATATCTGAGTAGTCTGCAGCATTTACAACTATGGGTTCAGGTCTTGCGAATCAGGAGGTTACCTCTCTCTTTGTTTGAATTGGAAATGGGAACGAATTTGGCATTCCCCTTTTTGAATAACTAGATTACCAGTTATTTATGATCAAGAAAAACTCTAAAAACCCTCGATCAGATTGGTCGAATACGAGGCTAATATTTTACCACTGAACCACTTCGATCGGTGAAATTCAGGATTATAACTCACAAATATAATTGAGATACTAAAATGTATATATCTTTTTAATCTTTCGTCTTAAATTCCTTGCATTAGATTAGCATTTTCTGTGCAAAATCACTACGTACACAATTTTTTTTCTCATTAAACTGAAAACGTATCTTATTTTAAGTCAGTTTTATGATATATGTTTATAAATTCAATACATAAATTTCGTCCTTGCAACGATTTCGAGATAATCACTGTCCAATGCTGTGTTTTATGTAACGAGGCCGACTAAGTAGCTAAAAGTTTCCGTGTCAATAACAGGGTAATTAGCTAATACCCGTATGACCCGTATTTTTTTCACACCTCAACTTTCGCAACACTTACTCTGTACAACCAGAACTTCAGTTTCTAAGTATCACATATTATGAACAAAATTCCGATTAATATTACAACACAATAGTTCGCGGTGATAATTGATAAAAATGCCACTATATTCCGGTACCTAATGACCTTTAATATTCGAAAGAAAAAATGTACATGCGCACAAAAACTTTCGAATTTTACTAAACGTTTAAAAAAACGGAATTTCTTTTTCTGAACAGGTGATGACAACATACGCTCTTAAATGCTTGTTATTTAATCGTACATTTGAGACTTAAGTATTATCAATAAGATTTCTCTTTTCTCTCGCTTCTTCTTCTTCTTCTTCTTCTTCTTCTTCTTCTTCTTCTTCTTCACGGTTCGATTATTTAATCTGTTCCAGCTCCATATTGTTCGAACCATCTTTTCTTTGTTCTACCCAGGTTTTTCTTTGTCTCCAGGTTGGTATTTTAAGGCTAGTTTGGAGATTCTGATTTCCGTCATCCTGTCTATATGTTGTTGGCAGTTTTTTGTTTATTATTTAATTCATTGTTTGTATTTCTAATTCTTCTCGGATATCTGGTCAGTTATTATTCTGAAGAATCTCATTTCTGCTGCTTGTATCCTGGATGTATTTCATTTAATTTCATTCATTATATTCCATAGATCTTACATTAGCAATGAAGCTTTAAGATGTGGAACAAGTCAAAATTTTACAATTTTTTACAGTTTTACAATTTTGTAATTTTCTACAATTCTTTACAATATTTTGGCGAGATATAGTGAGAAGAGGTGAGGCCCGAGAATTCGCCAAAAGATTACCCAGCATTTTCCTTATGGTTGGGGAAAACTTCGGAAAAAACCCAACCAGGTAATCAGACCAAAGGGAGTGAAATGAAGTGAAGCCGAGGACTCGCCATAGACCATCCGGCTTCAGTCCCACAGGCTGGGGAAACCTCGGAAGAAATCATTCAATGAGACCAAACGGCTTTGCCTTGCCGTTAATGTCCATGTTTCTGATCCGTATGTAAGAGTTGATATTTCCATACATTTATAACGCTTGCTAGTCTTTCTTTGCGTTGTAATGTGAAAACTAACTTAGCAAATTATTACAGTATTCATTGCTTCCAGGACGTTTCGTCAACACCAATAAGTTTACAGACAATTCGTCAACATTTTTTTGGTCAACGGACAATATGGCTACGGTCATTTTGTCAACAGTCTTTTCACCTAGGCCTACATTTATTTTAGTCAAGAGGAAAATTCGCACAAGGACTTTTCATCAACACGTAACATTTCGTCATATCGTTTCCATTGTTTTGGAAGTTCATGAGCATTTTATTAACGGACATCAACGGAATCTTCAACAGAAATAAAAGTATCAAAAATTACTTCTATATCATGCTATGAAAGTAGATTCATATCTAACCTAGTAGCTATTTATTTAACGATCAGAGGCTACTTAGACCCTATGAAAGAGAGATTTTATGAAAATAATTACATAATTTTTATTAGAAACATTTGTGTTTATTGCAGTTTTATTAACGTGTTTAATTGATTTTGATCAGACATATTTAGACCTATATTTGTTGAGAATGTTTTAATTCATTTATGTGATTCTGTCTAAAATATTTTGTATTTTTTAGGAAATTTTTGTAATTCTGATTAGAAACATTTATGTTTGTAGGAATCATTAATTTATATTTGTATGATTCAGATAACAAACATTTATATTTGTTAAAAATGTATTTATGTAATTCTGATTAGAAACATTTATGTTTGTGGGAATCATTAATTTATGTTTGTATGATTTCGACAACAAAAATTTATATTTGTTCAAAAATATATTAATTTAATTATGTAATTCTAATTAGAAACATTTATGTTTGTAGCAATCATTAATTTATATTTGTATGATTCAGATAACAAACATTTATATTTGTTCAAAATGTATTAACTTAATTATGTAATTCTGATTAGAAACATTTATGTTTGTTGCAATCATTAATTTATATTTGTATGATTCAGATAACAAACATTTATATTTGTTCAAAATGTATTAACTTAATTATGTAATTCTGACTAGAAACATTTATGTTTGTAGCAATCATTAATTTATATTTGTATGATTCAGATAACAAACATTTATATTTGTTCAAAATGTATTAACTTAATTATGTAATTCTGATTAGAAACATTTATGTTTGTTGCAATCATTAATTTATATTTGTATGATTCAGATAACAAACATTTATATTTGTTCAAAATGTATTAACTTAATTATGTAATTCTGATTAGAAACATTTATGTTTGTTGCAATCATTAATTTATATTTGTATGATTCAGATAACAAACATTTATATTTGTTCAAAATGTATTAACTTAATTATGTAATTCTGATTAGAAACATTTATGTTTGTTGCAATCATTAATTTATATTTGTATGATTCAGATAACAAACATTTATATTTGTTCAAAATGTATTAACTTAATTATGTAATTCTGATTAGAAACATTTATGTTTGTTGCAATCATTAATTTATATTTGTATGATTCAGATAACAAACATTTATATTTGTTCAAAATGTTTTAACTTAATTATGTATGGCTAGAAACATTTGTGTTTGTAGCAATCATTAATTTATATTTGTATGATTCAGATAACAAGCATTTATTTATATTTGTTCAAAATGTATTAACTCAATTATGTAATTCTGATTAGAAACATTTATGTTTGTAGCAATCATTAATTTATATTGGTATGATTCAGATAACAAGCATTTATTTATATTTGTTCAAAATGTATTAACTTAATTATGTAATTCTGATTAGAAACATTTATGTTTGTAGCAATCATTAATTTATATTGGTATGATTCAGATAACAAGCATTTATTTATATTTGTTCAAAATGTATTAACTTAATTATGTAATTCTGATTAGAAACATTTATGTTTGTAGCAATCATTAATTTATATTGGTATGATTCAGATAACAAGCATTTATTTATATTTGTTCAAAATGTATTAACTCAATTATGTAATTCTGATTAGAAACATTTATGTTTGTAGCAATTTCATTAACTTATTCGATTGATTCTGATTAGGAACATTTTTACTTTTCGAAAATATATTCATTTATTTACTTAAATGATTAGAAATATTTATGTTCGTTGCAAATTTATTAACTTATTTATGTCATTCGAAAATGTTCAAAATTTATTGGCTTGTTTATGTGATTATAATAACAAATAATTATATTTTAAGGAGTGAGAATTATACAGTGCTAAACCACATAGTCAAAATTTTACAGGAGAGTATGTTAAAGGTTTAGAATCCAATGCTATTAGGTGTGGTACATATCATAATTTCTTCGATGTATGCTTACGTAATTTCTTGAGTAACTTTTATAATATTTTACAAGTAGCTTCCCCATAATAATAATAATAATAATAATAATAATAATAATAATAATAATAAATAATTATTTATTTATTTATTTACTATTCTTACTTACTTACTTACTTACTTACTTACTTACTTACTTACTTACTTACTTACTTACTTACTTACTTACTTACTTACTTACTTACTTACTTACTTACTTACTTACTTACTTATATTGGCAGAGTTAAGGCCATAGGGCCTTCTCTTACTCTCTACCAGGTGACAAAGTATACAAGGAGTGAAAATTTAACAAAAGGTAAAGAACAGGATACTAACATATTACAAAAAATGATAGCATAACAAAATCAACACTAAACAATATGAAAATAATACCATAATAGAAAAAAGACAGTAAAATACAGATTTAAAGATTGGAATATAATAAAAGCAACTCAGTTTGTACAGACAGTTAACAGGGAAAAACGTAAAGAAGGATACAACAAATGGAATGTAATAAAATAATGGCCTACATGTAAGAAATTTACTCGCACAAAAAAAAAAGTTTTTGTTAAAAGTGTGACTTTGGACTATCTCATTCTCACTCCTTCATTTGTTGAAAATGTATTGCTTTATTTATATAATTTATATGATTAATCAGGAATATTTTCGTTGCAAATTAATGAACTTAGGCCTATTTAATGTAATTATAAATAGAAAAATTTACGTTTGTAGCAAATTTAATAACTTTTAATGTGATACTGATCGTATAGGCCTATTCGTTTGAAAATGTATTAAATAATTTGTTATTCTGATTAGGCCTATAACATTTAATTATGTTTTCGTAATTTGTTATATGCGTTTCTGATTAGAAAGTATAGATAAATAATTCAATTTTATTAGATATTTAGACAATTCAGTAACGTAAGCGCATCAGAAATGTTACGTAAATCACCCTCTTACATAATAATATTACACATATTCCTACGAACTATAGTTTTTCAAGATATTGCAAGTAGCCCACGCACTGACCTTTCAAAACCGATTAGACGAAATTACAAACGACTCTGCAAATGCCATTCACTTCGAAGAAAACAATCTGCTTCGGACTCCTCTATCTCATTTCTTTTCTGCTTACGACTATCTTGCATAATGTCCACGACTGGAAAACAACTGTTACAATTTATACCGTATAGGTTTCAATTAATTGTACTAACACCATATTTACAGTTCAGTATCAGAGCATAACACGTATTTCAATTTGCAATCTTTTTATAGTAATATAGACCTAAATCACATCAAGTAAAATTGTGTATAACCTAGAGTTACGTTAAGTTCTCGTTTCTTGTAATCGTGTCTGTATAATATTTAACTTTGCAGGGGTAAGTTTGCTATTTATTGTTAACAATTGCGTAAAGCTCTCAACGCGATTGATGAAACCTTTTCAAACATTTTTGCTCGTCCCTTAACTGTAGTCGGTCTGAGTTAGCTACCTTCTTTTTCTGTTCAATTTTTAATTCTTTATTTAATTACTAGCTGTACCCGTGCGCTCCGCTGCACCTGTTAGAAATAAATATAAAGTAATTACATAATTAAAATAGGACGCTTGATCCAGGGAACATTCGTATTTGATACAAGAACAAATCGTTTAATATCTTACTTAAATTAAATTATGTTTAAATAATTAAAATGCGGTCATTTTGGTCTAGAGAGCAATCATTTGGTGCAATGAAAATTCCTTTAACATGTTTCTTAATTGTTGTTACATGTAACCATAGTTTAATGAAGATTGACATATCATTTAGTTTTAATGTGTATACTTTATATTACTTGCTATATGTTTCAGAAGTTACTGTAATAACATTGTAGAATTATGTCCATCTAGAGAAACTACACTTTCCAATGGTGAAATAATAATTAAACAATTAATTAGCTTCCGATATTACTTCATACAAACACAGAAACATTCTCTTAGGCTATGTTTAATAGCTTTCGATTGTTGTTGTCCAAGACTCCTTAATGACGAAGTCATTTGTTATTTCAGTACAGCACCTTAGATGGCGTTGTTATTGCAATTTTAAAACTCATTTATCTCATTAAATATCAGTCCTATCAAAATTTTGTATAGAATAAAACTTATCGGAAATTATTTTTGAAGAAACGTTTGTTATGTAATATTTTTAATGAGAATTAATAATAAGCGAGATATTTCGATTTATTTAATTCAGGCCCCCTTACAACTCCCCTTTTAAAGAAAGTATTTTGAATGCCATGTAGCCTAAAATCTAAGTTACAACGAACTTAATTTATATTCCAATTTTCATATAAATCGATTCAGCCATTATCGCGTGAAAAGGTAACAAACGTCCAGATAGATAGACAGACAGACATACAAACAAAAATTTCATAAAAGCGATTTTCGGTTTCAGGATGGTTAATTATACATGTTAACACCAATTATTTTTGGAAAATCGAAAATTACCAGAAAAATTTTGGCTACAGATTTATTATTAGTATAGATGTTGAATCAACCGTGAGGCTATCTAGCGTTGATTCAATTACTGATAGCGAGATGGTATTTGATAAGATGAGGCCGATGAGAAAATCTAACCAAATAATTTGCCCAAGTTGAACTCGAACCCACGTTCGACAACAGCCTCGGAGCACCAGTCGCTACTGTTCAATAGATAACACTGGACAACAAATTTAAACTTTGTTTCTGTCCTTTAGATGAAACTATGTAATTTTAACTAAATGAGAGGTACTGAGTTCATTTCTGAAAACCCAAATTTTCTAACACTATTTTTATAGCACACGCACTTCACTTATTTAAACAAATTTGTTACACTAGCACATAAAGCAACCTTTGTTTGGGCAAAATTCACAAATTAAAATTTCTTTTTTGACTGTTTACGTTTGTAGACAGCTTCTGCAGTCTATTTTATGAGTGACCTACAACATTCAGCCAGCATGCTTGAATTCCACTTTCCACTGAAGCGCTTTTCGAAGGTAGATATTTCTTTTTGAAACCTCTCTCCGTGTTCATCGCTTACAGCACCAAAGTGTTTTGGAAAGAAGTTCAGGTGGCTGTCAAGAAAGTGTACTTTCAGTGACATGTTGCATCCTATAAGGTGAAAGTAATGCAACATTTAACTACATTAAATAACTTTTTATTTTGGAGAAACAGTATGTGCTGGACAAAAACTAACTGCAGATTCGTTTTTGCCATCACAAAATATATAGAATATATACATTTTTATAAAAAGGACAAATTTCATGTTGTACAGTGTAATTAAGTCTTCAGGCCTGTATTTTAATTACAGGAGATTTTTCTCTTCACCTCTTCTTGAAGAGTTCCACATTTCGATATCGGTTTGCTTGTTTTGTTGTTTAGCCAACTGTCCGAAGACAGGTCTGAACCTCACAAATGATACCAAGACGGTACCACTTATGAAGCAGCTAGGTCAGGAGATAATGGGGTAGGGTGGCCAGTTTCTTTCCCCCTCCATTATATACATCGCCGACTAGCTACGTATTACACTTGTCAGACTTCAGATGCATACAGACAATAATAAATTGTTCTTCCTCTGACACATATCGTCAAGTGAGATGTAGGCCTACTGCCTGGTAAAGTTGCCTGATTCCGTGATACGTTTTTTCACTGAATGTCACAGGACTGGGTATCTTGCTAGGAAGTTCACCGATGTCTCAAAAGTAGGCGAATGATGCACTCTTTCGAGAAAAATGTCTGGCGCTTTTGTCGAATGGCAAAGCTTTGACTGACATTCAATTTTAAAAAAGTATCACGGGATTAGAGGTATCACGGAAATAGGCAACTTTACCCTACATATCAGCCAGAACCTCAATCAGAGGATATCTGTTTGCTTAATAAATATTTTTAATTAGAGCAGGGGTGCTCAACTTATGGTACGCGTGCTGGATGGTACTTAAAATTTGAAAAATAAAATAAAGTAAAATATCTTGAAATACAATCTAAAAATACATAGCTGTTTCTGTATATTTATGCTACACTCAACTGAATAAATTCAAAGAGTAACTGTTTCTTAATTAAACACGCCTATGTAAATAAGGCAATCAGTTATTGGTATTGGAGCACAGAAACTTTATTATGACCCTGGGAGCGACACATATTTTTCCATAATAAATTTGGTTAGTGGTACGGCAAATTTACTAAGTTCAAAACTACTCATTTAGAGGACTCTATAATTTGTTTTCCCAAAATTAATTATACAGTAGAGTCTCGATTATCCGACCTAAACTGGACCTGGACAATACAGAATAACAAATAAACAAACTATTTTACTTACTGAATAATAAATTAGAACAAAACGTTAATGAACAATAAGAACACAGTAATTATAAACGTTTGCAGTACAGTATTTAAGAAAACAAAATGTCTGCTGACTGACTTTTCTCACGGTGAGATCTGCCACGAACAGTGACGAATAATACGGAATATAGGATGACCGAGAGTCGGACAATCGAAATTTTACAGTATTTTTATCGTAGCTATCATTGTTTGTGTTATTGTTGCATTATGTTTTCATTTCTATTTACATCTCTAACTGTTGTACTGAACTATTTCTAGACGTCAATGAAAACTTGTTGTACCAAAATGATATTACATTACTTACTTACTTACTTACTTACTTACTTACTTACTTACTTACTTACTTACTTACTTACTTACTTACTTACTTACTTACTTACTTACTTACTTACTTACTTACTTACTTACTTACTTACTTACTTACTTACTTACTTACTTACTGGCTTTTAAGGAACCCGGAGGTTCATTGCCGCCCTCACATAAGCCCGCCATTGGTCCCTATCCTGAGCAAGATTAATCCAGTCTCTATCATTATATCCTACCTCCCTCAAATCCATTTTAATATTATCCTCCCATCTACGTCTCGGCCTCCCCAAAGGTCTTTTTCCCTCCAGCCTCCCAACTAACACTCTATATAAATTTAGGGATTCGCCTATACGTGCTACATGCCCTGCCCGTCTCAAACGTCTGGATTTAATGTTCCTAATTATGTCAGGTGAAGAATACAATGCGTGCAGTTCTGTGTTATGTAACTTTCTCCATTCTCCTGCAACTTCATCCCTCTTAGCCCCAGATATTTTCTTAAGCACCTTATTCTCAAACACCCTTAACCTATATTCCTCTCTCAAAGTCAAAGTCCAAGTTTCACAACCATAAAGAACAACCGGTAATATAACTGTTTTATAAATTCTAACTTTCAGATTTTTTGACAGCAGGCTGGATGATAAAAACTTCTCAACCGAATAATAACAGGCATTTCCCATATTTATCTTGTGTTTAATTTCCTCCTGAGTATCATTTATATTTCTTACAGTTGCTCTCAGGTATTTGAATTTTTCCACCTCTTCAAAAGAAAATTTCCAATTTTTATATTTCCATTTCGTACAATATCTCGTCACGAGACATAATCATATACAGTACTTTGTCTGATATTACATTTAGTGACTTAATTTAAAGTGTAGTTTAGGCCTACTATTTGGGTATTAATTTTAATATAGGTTAAATAATGTGCTTATATTAACATTTTTTTTTCAGTCGATTTCAGTCAGTTATATTTCTCAGTTACATAGGCTATAGGCTATAAAATAAGAATAATACAAAGAAAATGAAAAGTAAAATAGTAAACATAGATTCTATCCACAGATCAACAACAAATACTTTTCCCGAGCATTCACATATCACTACAATTAGTTTGGAAACAAAATAATGGCGCAAATGCTTCATTGGACAGAACAAATCAAACAGCCTCTCTTTCAACACAAACATGTCGACGCGGTTTGCTTCAAACAGAAACCACCACAACGGACAGTTTGATCAGGGTGATGCTCCGGGGTTGATAGGGGCAATATTTTTAAAACAACTGACCGATTGCGGTTATCCAGTGGTTAGCCTTTACGCCCCATAACCGGGATCACAATCCTGAGGTCAGTCATTTCAACAGAGTTTTCTTTAGAGTGAGAAATGTCACACATGCCATGCCAGACGGCAGAGAGCCGCAACCAAACCGCGAGAAATAGCTACGCGTTGCCATGGCAACCCGTGTGTACAAAACAGCTAAACTTCACAACAGAAATGAAACAAACTTTGGTGTGAATTGGGAAGATCTGCATTAATTTCCAGGCGTATTTCGACAATTAATGCTTAAGCAACATTTATGAAGGAAAATTAAAAATTATTGACTATTTCTGTAATGAACCATGTTATAATAGGAAGGACAAAAGATCTAAAAATAAAGGATCGATTTAGAAAGAACTGTTTTAAGTAATAGTTAATAAATTAATGTTAAGAATGATAGCAAATTGCATTTTATTTTATTTTATTTTATTTTATTTTATTTGGAGAATCTTTTCAAGGTAATATTTGTGAAACTACGCGCTGAATTGAAAAATGGTTTATACAAGTGCTATTTATTTATGTAAGAGGAATAAGAATAAAAAATATAAAAAAATTGACCTCAAATGATCTTTAAAACGTCCTCCAAATACAACGTAAATATTTTTAGAGATTTCGCTCGGATGCGACAGTTATACGTCTTTTTCGAATAACTGGCATAAATGTAGGCATACATATGTTCAAAGAATATTTACAGGTAGAAACTGAAGGAGTTATTTATGCGTCTGCCAATTTTCATTGAAATGTTCATATAGGCCCTACATTCTCTCTTCTTTCATTTATGAGAGTGTGACGGATGTATCAGAGTTTGCACCTTCTTTAGCATTCATTGGTGTTTTTGTAAAAAAAAAACTGTTAATATTTGGAACTAAATAAGACTTAAATTTTTCCACAAAATAAATTAATATATTCGACATTATTCATTAATTAAAGAGCTGAATTTTTTATTTTATTTTTTATTTTATTGGGTTATTTTACGACGCTGTATCAACATCTTAGTTATTTAGCGTCTGAATGAAATGAAGGTGATAATGCCGGTGAAACTTTGTATTTTATAAGTAGTCTATGGATTAGAAGTAATTATGTATAACAGCACCGGTATTACTAATAAATAGTAATAATAATAATTATAATAATAATAATAATAGGAATAATAATAATAATAATAATAATAATAAACTTATCGCGAAGCGCCCTGGTACTATTTTCTTTACTGTTACACCTCTGTAACCTGCATTGCTTTTATGCTCTCCTGAAACTTTACTTCAAACGACTTGGGATGTTTGTCAGTTTAGGTCTTCAATTTTGTTTGGAATAAAATAATTTTTAGAGCCTCAAAATCCTGTCTCTTCTGTAACATATGTGATACTGATAACTATAGGCCTACAACTGGCAAAACTCCGTTGTAGGAGGTTACTAAACCTTACCGCTGTGCTGGAAGCGGTGTCTGGAGTTTCCCTCCATTAATCTGAACCATTGTCGCTACAGATTCACAAGTCATCTGACGCATCATTGGTATCAGTACGCGCTACTATTGGTTGACAATTAGGAAGGTGGAGGTGAATAGTATATTGTGTCACTCTTTAAGATTGACGCATGCGCATACCAACGGAATTTTATAAGTTGTTCCCCTATAACTAAAATAATTTAATTTTACATCATTATTAAATTAATTATTGCTGAAATATGGATAACTTCTTCTTCCTCTTCTACTTCATGATTTGGACTTTCAATCCGTTCCGGCTCTTATTTGTTCAGACCATCTCTTCCTAGGTCTCCCAGTACTTCTTTTCCATCTAGGTTGATATTTCAAGGCCATCTTAGGAAATCTACTGTCTGTCATTCTATCTACATGTTGTCGCCAGTCTTTCCTAAATTCATTAATTATTTAATTCAGTTATTCTGTTTGTAATTCTTGTCGAATGTCCGTGTTACATTTTTTTTATCTAGTTTTGTATATCCAGCTATGGATATAAGAAATGTCATTTATGTTGATTGAATTCTTCTTTATGTATTACCCATGTTTCTGATCCGTGTATAAGTGTCGGTATTGCCATTGATTTATATAATTTTATTATTAAATCTTTGCCTGGTTTAATGTATTGTATTGTATTGTATTTGATTGCCAACATTTACATCCATGTAATGTGGACCTCACAATTTTTGTATCCGGTGCCACAATTACGTTCATTACAGATATACCTTATATAGACGCTCTTATAATTTGACTTTAGACCCCATTTAAATTGATCATTATTTCCATCTTTAAAAAAAAACCTAACGACTTGATTTAGAACATTCTAAATTGCCATTTTTACGACTTTGTTCTTGATTTTCAGTACACTTATATCGAACACATACTGTTTCTGATAATACTTGTTACTAAAACATACTACCTCATTGTCCAATAAGTTCATTATTATGTCTGTTTGTTGTGTGCATCCTTTTTCAGATCTCACTAATTTTTCTAAATATTATACTTACTATCCTAGCTAGCCTCCTCCGCCAGACTCCTCACGTATTTTCAATTATCTCTCTCGTTATACTTAACTTCCTATTACACTTCTCTAGTTCATTCAGAATTGACACTTTTATCACTCTGTTCTTGATTTTCAGATCACTTAGACTATATCGAACACACACTGTTTCTAATAATACTTGATACTAAAACTTATTACACCATTGTCCAATATGCTCGTTATTATGTCTGTTTCATGTGTACCTTTCATTTTCCGATCTCACTAATTTTCTACATCTTTGCCTGCTTTATGTTTGAGTGTTCTCTTAATGTTCCTGTAATGTAGTTAAACTTGTTGATTTTTTCATTTAAACCTATTTCGTATTGGTGAGAGACAGTACATCCCAAATACTTAAATTGTGATACTTGTTCAATATTTATGTCATATAATTATATAAATACTTATTTTTAATTCTTTACTCAGATGTGTCCCTTATAAAAGAATGGTTGAAATATCTCTTCTTTGGAGAGAAGAAATTTAACTTGCTCTTGCGAATTTTTATGCACGCTTGAAAATTAGAATATTTTAACGTTGTTTAACATTATTTTTGGAGGGTCACTGAGAAGAAACGGACAGATTTTCACATAACACTGACACAACTCCGTCTTTCGAGACTAATAGGCCTAGCTCAATGCCTATGGAACTCGCTACCGAGTGATGTAAGGGGTTGTTGGACAATAACTTCATTTAGGTCAAAATTACATAAATTCTTACTTAACAAATTAATTGCTGATTGATATTTATTACATATAATGAAACTAATATCTGTCCACTTTTTTATTATTATCATTAATTTCTCTAAGTAGATTTACAAAACCTCTAATGGCAATTACATTAATATTCTCATTATAGAAATATATTTTAGATTTACAAGTATATTTTTTTTCTCCCTTTAACATAGTTCTAGTAAGCTTATATTAAATTAATTTTCATCATTTTACTAGCTATCTCAAATCTCAAATTATTTATAATTGATTGAATTAAATTAGTTCATAAATTAAGTTACTACTTTACCTTATAGGTTTATCTAAATTTAAATAAATATGTAGTCTACTAGTCGTTAAAACTTAACTGAAGAATATTGCTGGAGAACCTTTTAAGTGTAGTGTAAATATTCGTAATTTAAATAATATATGTATTGTATTGATTAAGGCTGGTTGAGTGGAAGAGAAGGCCTTATGGCCTTAACTCTGCCAGCGAAAATAAAATAAAATATTATTATTATTATTATTATTATTATTATTATTATTATTATTATTATTATTATTATTATTATTATTATTATTATTATTATTATGCATTTATCGAAAGAGTAAAGACCGATCCATAAAAAATAATGTTTATTTTATTCACAAAATAAAATCATATACTGTTTAAACAATATAATGATAATGACGATTACTATGATTTTTTTAAATACAGTAATGACAGTTTTGCTGTAATTTTAGTGTGGTTCGCATGAGGCTTGGAAGCGACTCTAACAGTGAGGTGAAGAGCCTTAACGAAGTGCCGGTAGCTCTTGCACGCAGGTCTTTGTGCGGGCGGGATCATATTCATTTTTCATCCTCTGTGGCCAATAGCATTAATAACAAGTGTATACACGCTGGCTTCTTTGAGCGTGCCGATTCCTTTCAGTCCGCAGACAGTAGCTGGTGGGTGCCTGTCGGGCGCTATCATGCGGCATTGAGCAATAGAAATTAAGAAAAATCGAGTCTTCCTTTCAACAGTAGCTTAATTACTTCATTTCTTCCTATTGCAGGTTCCTGACGCAAAGAATCCGCTGAGGTGTGAACACAGAGCTGCTGGAACAAGTGAAAGATGAGCTACGCGTTATTTGCTTCAATTCCTCTTCCTCTCTCTTCTACTTTCAACCTTCATTCGTCCTCGGTATGTGGCAACTTTTTGTTAAAATCCATAAATGGAGTTCAGAATTTATTGCTTTACTTTTGCAGTCGATAAATACAAAGATTATTTTATATCAATGGGCGATATAAATTTAACGAAAATAAGAAGCCCAGACTCAAGCTAAATATATTTCAAAGCCCGAACAGCATCGTACGTCCCGCACCGTAGTGTCGTAGTCTTAAGTCGTCACGCCTTGGACTAGAGTTACGGAATGAGCGTTGGTTCGAATCCTCACAGAAAAGAAATTTTCTCGTGAAATTTCGGCCATTAGGGCCTACACGGGACACATGCCCACCGAGCATCGTGATGAATTTGGGGAGCTACTGTAGGTATCGAAATTCGGTTCCGTGAACCAGCTACATAGACATTATTATGACGTGATGCGAGAAAACAGCGGTGACTCGTGGCCTATTGCCAGCATGGTTGATAGCCTATGTTGCGAATGTATTCGTACCTTGTAATTAGGTGTATTGAATTGTGAAGATATGTATTTTATGTAAATACTGTATATTTTTCTATTTTATATTGTTAAAACTTGTACGCTTGTTTTAGTAGGTTGTTTTACGACGCTTTATCAACAGCTTTGGTTATTTAGCGCTTGAATGAGATGAAGATGATAATGCCGGTTAAATGAGTCCGTGGTCCAACACCGAAAGTTACTCTGCATTTGCTCACATTGGGTTGAGGGAAAACCCCGGAAAAAACCTCAACCAGGTAACTTGCCCCGACCGGGAATCGAAACCGGGCCACATGGTTCCGCGGCTAGACGTGCTAACCGTTACTCCACAGGTGTGGACACTTGTACGGTCTTACTAATAAAAACTCTATATACAGACGTTTAACTATCTTATGCTTATACAATGAGTAGCTAGCTCGTTTATAAGTCGTGTGTAAATTCCTTACTAATAATCACTACATACGTCGTGTAATAACAGAATAACTGTTACACAGCTACGTCATAGTTTCGTCATTCGTTACGAAAGGTAATAGAATATCTGAGGTTCTCCATTGCATCCGGTAGAGCGCTCTAGTGTGGCGTGTTAAGTATCGATAGTACAACTGGTTGTAATCGATTACCACACTATATTTTGGTCAAAGAATACAAGCTACACCAATATTATTCTAATTATTCTGTGCTGTTTGGTTTGTTCTTCTGTGGTTAACAGGCAACCATCATCATAAAATGACAATCGATACGAACAGCTGTTAGAGGAGCGGCCATTTTTTCTCTATATACAACGCTTAAACAATGGATTTCGTGTATATAACTATTGCAAAGCAATTCCCACTGTATAGTTACAGTCTGTTTATACATCCATTGCTTATGCATGGTTTATTAGTAAAGTTTTCCGTCTCAACTCTGCATAAGTCTCGTGTAAAAGCTATACACTGTTTATTAGTAAGACTGGTATAGTGTAATGTAAATTGAAACATGTAATGTTAGGCAATTATTTTTGTACTAGAAACGCACTGTAGGCCTATGTATTATATTTGTAAACGTGAACATTTATTTTGTGTCCTACTGTGACTGAATGTTTACATGTTAAGGCAAGCAGTAACTGCACTCTCAACCTCCTATACCCCTCGATCTATGCAACACAGCAGTCAGTGCGTTCGTAACTTAAGGCGTTTCGGTACCCTGCGCCACATAACACTTAGACCTATCTCATTTCCTGACCTAGATTCACAGTCACACGAAAATGACTTAAAGCACTCTGATATGAAAAGACCAAAAAATGAACATAACCCATTAGAACATAAGCAAATGCTGCGCCACAAGGCACAACTTCCTCAGCTTCATTTTCGCGTCGTTAAGTGATCATCGTCTCTCATAATAATCAGAATCCCTATGGACCGACGTTACGTAACTTCAGTGCAGCCTGTCCAACTCACAGCGAGCACAATATGACATGAGTGCAGTATTGGAAACGTGCATAACTTCAAAACCGTTGTGTTCAAATTATAAGGATCAGATTTCCTGCATAATTGATATCAATCTCACCACGGCACGTTACAATTGCGGCCCGATGACAGACTGTCAGCAACGAGAATGCAGAGACCACCCAAAGGGAATGCAGGCGGGGCCCTGCAGATGTGGAGGCACGATATGGAGCGGTGATCCATCTTGCAGCCTGCATCCAGTTCCTTCCGCACCTGCGCTCTGCTTCGACACGTTGCCAATCAAACCGGTCCTCCCGTGCTAATTGATCGCCAAACAAAGCATCCGATAACATGCCAGCTTCTTTCAAGTTTCCTAACTTCTCCATAAAAGGGCGAAAAGTGAAGTCGATGGCCAACATGAAAGGCACAAACACGAAAGTGCCTTAGTTTGTGAGATGTTAAGTAGTTCAGTTGGTTTGTTTCTTGGTTAGACAGTGAATTAGTTCATCATTCAGCCAGTCAGTCAGTTACTAACCCAATTAGTTAGTTAACCAGTCAGTGAAGTAGTTAGTACGTAATTGGTTAGTTAATCATTTCGTCAGTACTTTAGTTAGTTAATAAACCAATCAGTTATTTTGTTGTCTAACTAGCTGGCTAGGAATGGATTACAGAGTAAGATCACAGTGTAGATATAAAATCAGTAACTAATTCTACTGTAGGCCTACAGAATATTCCGTTAGGACTGCGACTGGATTCGAGTTATCAGTGAAAGAGAGTTGCGCTATAGCATGCAATGGCCGAGAAGGCTGCGAGGTCCAGTCGCGTTTCTAACGGAACATTCTGTACAATGTAACCTATTGTACTTAGCTAATTTAATTGATAATTATAATCAGTCAGGTGCACGATGAATACAATTTAAATTACACAAATAAAATTTTAAAGGTCCTAATGGAGAATGTTTATATTGTGGGAAGATAGAATGCGTCAAAGGGCTGAGTCCATGAAAGATAAAGATTATTATGCTTCTTATTACGTAGCACAATAAGCCTAAGGCTGCCGTGCGTCCGGAGAAATGACAGGCCTAATGTGGAGAAGAAATTATTATTATTATTATTATTATTATTATTATTATTATTATTATTATTATTATTAACGCTGGATTTGTAGTGAAAGATCTGTCCTTGGGCAGAAAACTATGAAAATGAATATTATTATTATTATTATTATTATTATTATTATTATTATTATTATTATTATCATCATCATTATTATTATTACTATTATTACCATTATTATTATTATTATTATTATTATTATTATTATTATTATTATTATTATTATTATTATTATTATTAAACGCAGAATAAATATGGGAAATGCGTGTTATTACTCGGTTGAGAAGCTTTTATCATCCAGTCTGCTCTCAAAAAATCTGAAAGTTAGAATTTATAAAACAATTATATTACCAGTTGCTCTATATGGTTGTGAAACTTGAACTCTCGCTTTGAGAGAGGAACAGAGGTTAAGGGTATTTGAGAATAGCTTAGGAAAATATTTGGGGTTAAGAGAGATGATGTTACAGGAGAATGGAAAAAGTTACACAACGCAGAACTGCACGCATTTTATTCTTCACCGGACATAATTAGGAACATTAAATCCAGACCTTTGAGATGGAATGTAGCACGTATGAGCGAATCCAGAAATGCATATAGAGTGTTAGTTGGGAGGCCGGAGGGAATAAGATCCTTGGGGAGGCCGAGACGTAGATGAGAGGATAATATTAAAATGATGATAGGGACTGGATTAATCTTGCTCAGGATAGGGACCGATGGTGGGCTTATATTATGAGGGTGGCAATGAACCTCCGGGTTCCTTAAAAGGTATAAGTAAATAAGTTTATTATTCTTTCGGTTACGAAAGCCAACTACTGTACTATAACGGCTGGGGGGATCGTCGTGATAACCACACGATACCACCATTCTGGCTAGATGATCGTTCACCTCTGTTTCGGCATGTGGACGTGAGGTCAGTAGCCGGCTGGTCGGTCATGGTCCTTCATGGGCTGTCGTGCCTCGGATTAATAGATAATTACTGCAGTTCACATAATATTTTCTTTTACAATATCAACTCTTGTTTTTTCTTGCTTCAGTGATATAGTATTTTATATAATTCACTGCTGTTGTAATTGCATCAATAACTACTGTAGCTATGCATAATAATAATAATAATAATAATAATAATAATAATAATAATAATAATAATAGGCTAATAATAATTTATTTTGCATACAACACCACCAATCATAGTCTTCTGTTATTGCTTATATAATTCCAATGCAGCTTCGGGGTACGAAGAGAAAATTATATTTTTTTTATAATAATAATTTATTTATTTAATCTGGCAGAGCTAAGGCCAGTAGGCCTTCTCTTCCGCCCTGCCAGACTCTAATTCTAATTGAATACAATTGCTTACATAGTTATTACATTAATATCTAGACCATAAAACAACAGGAAAGTAAATAATGAAAGTTGGATAAGTAATGTTAGTGTGACAATAATAAACATTGGTAAGAAATAGTTATAATAATAATAATAATAATAATAATAATAATAATAATAATAATAATAATAATGAAATAATTTAGATATTTATCTGTGATAAATATAATCATTAAACATTGAGAAACCTGAAACAGCTATTATTGTTAACAAGAATTGTTAGAAATTTTAGGGGTACGCTAGCAAAAAAAGATTGAATACCTTGGCTTATAAGGTATTCTCTAAAAAAAAAAAAAACAGTCCCCTCCCCCAAAACAAAAACTGAAATGACCCCCTTCAAACCTGTATTTCAGTGAAAATTCTCGAAATCAATTTTTTTCAATGTCACAATGTTTTCTTTTACACTCCGTAACAATGAGAAAGAAAGAAAAACGAAAGGTAGAGTAAAGTGCAAGCAAATGTATCGTTATTTCTCGTCAGTTCTTGGACTGTGGGCCCGTTGAGTAGTTTGTAGGTCAACCACGATTCCGTTTTTATCCATCTTCCCGGCCACTTGACACCGCGTCACAAACCCTCCTAACCTGCTTGCAGCGTGGCGCGGGGGAGATCGAAGCAGAGATTTGTCCAAGAGACAGCGGTGCGGCGGTCACATGAAAGAAGCATTCGAGATTTGCTCATAATTGAGGTGGCCTTCGCTAAAAAGCGATACTGTTCCCCTTTCTTTTCATGTAAGGAAAACAGAAGGGTTCTGTCTTCAGCAAGAAAGAAGAGGCTTTCACCTGCCATGGTTACACGGCGTTATTATTTTGTTCAAAACAGGGAGAAGAAGAGAAGAACGCTCAACTCAAAACAGCATCACACATCCGCCCACGCCACTAGACCCAGAGTGAAGGACTGGGTCCTGCTTGTAACGTAGGACTTATTATTAGGCCTACATGGTCGAACCCTTTCCGAGCCACACATAACAAATATTTCAGTCCCTTTTCCTCGCCAGACCACATTATAGAGAACATATTCTTCTTATACTGTGGTCAGACGTGATAAAAGTTTTCCTAACGACATTATATGAACCTTTTTTACTAATAGTCTTACTAATAAAAATTCATATATAGACGCTTAACTGTCTTATACGTATACAGTGAATAGCTCGTTCATAAATCGCGTATAAATTCGTAATCATTACATCGAGGAGTGTTGAATCAAAACGAGCTCAGTTCATCCGCAGAATAAATTCTGTTTGAAACGGATTCCTCCTATTTCTGTAGCAATAAATCGACCTGTGAAATCGGTTTCTTTCAGAAAGCACTCCTTCACAATCTGAAGGAGCGCTTTCTGAAAGAAACGGATTTCACAGTGCTTAAAAATATCAACAGTCTAAGAAGCCAAAAATAACTGGAAAATAGATTTATACTGTATACTCCGATTTCTTGCCTTACGGGTACCAGTACGTAAAAAGTTATGTTTTCAAGTGGAAAACTTTTTAAAAACGTTACCCCAGAACAGTTATCTTACTTGCTTGTGATAAAGAATATTTTTCATACAGCGAACACATGTCTTCACAAATTTATCTGAAAATACGAGTTTGCAACGTTATTTCTTTGGTAGAATTTATCACATTAATGACAGATTTTAAAACAAATCCAATTCAAACAGCAACGATCTTGCTACAAGTACTTCTCAATGTAAAAAGTGTAGACATTTGACATTTTGGCATTCTCTCTTGTTGTTCAACAATGAGGTCACAGCGATGTCTCGTCATTTGTGTTATTACTAAAGGGCGGAAAGATGTGCGTTATGCCTTAAGTTCAGTGTCAACGGACTACACTGTTGTCATTCAGTCACGTAAACAGCGGCAAGAGAGTACAGTCTGATAATGAGAACCTCATCACTCCATTCAATCGATCTATAAATACTGGAATGAAGTTGTAACATAGTTGTGATGATTTAAAAACTTACCTGAAATGTTAACTGCCACCGCCTGATGATTAAAGGATGCATTACGCTGAACCACGATATACATTCGTAAATTATCGAAAGAGAAAGTTCGACGTCTCTCACTCAAACAATTTTCCAACATCGAAAAGCTTCTTTCCGTGTCACAAGATGTTAGAGATGCAAATGAAAAAAGAGCCGTAATATGTCGTTTTCCCCTCCGCTCAAAAAGTTACACATACGTGTATAACCGGTATTTTTTTGCGGAATTTGTGGAATTTTTCTTTCACCTTTTCACCTCTAAAAATGTGGATTATCAAAATATTTGCAGAAACCATCATGCTACATAAATCCACATTAAATTCAGATCGCATATGTTTTCATTATTTGATGTCGTAGGTCTTTGTACGTTTTCGGTATGTTTCTTGCAGTTCTATGTAATATATCCTACGTATTTTAATTTCACATTTGCGCACGGCACAGAAAATATTTTCCCCTTGTTTGTTAGACTGTTTAATTCCAAATCCTTCGACTTAGGTATTTTAAATCACTTTTACACAATATATCACCTGCACAAAGGCAATAAACAATTCTGTAAACACCTGGCTTTCTTTCCCATACGACTAGAAGTTGACACTGAAGGCCATTTGTTGGTTCCTACTTGTACTGCCGCCCTCTCGTAGTGCATTTATGTTATTGCGCTTGTACCTGTGACGTTATCCATACTTCAGACCAAACTAATCTGTATCGCGTGGTAACGCACATTTTTCCGCCCTCTAGTTGTTACTACACCATATTCTTTTATTATGACCTTTCTTTGAGTGACTTGCTCTGGCTTTGAGTAAAATTGCCTTATTTTCGATTTTACAGAAATGTATATTTTCCAAATAGAATTAAGTGCGTTATGGTAGTGGGAGATTGCAAACGTAAGTCTAGCCCAAAAGTGGGTCGCGCCTTCGAAAAGTTGATAGAATTTACCATATTAACGACAGATTTGGAAACAAATACCTTTCAAATAGTAATGATCTTGCTACAAGTGCTTCTCAATGTAAAAAAGTGTAGACAATTTTGGCATTTTGGCATTCTCTCTTTAGTTCAACAATGAGGCTACTATGATATTCCGTCATTTGTATCATTACTATACCATATTCTTTTATTTTGATCGTTCTTTGGGTGACTTTCACTGGTTTTGAGTAAAATTACCTTATTTTAGATTTTACTGGGATTTATATTTTTCAAATAGGATTAAGTACCGTTACGGTAGTGGGGGATTGAAAACATAAGTCTAGCCCAAAATTGGGTCTCGTCTTTAAAAAGTTTGCGAACCACTGCTCTAAACAAAACTTATGCAAGATTTGCATCCTGAGAATTACGAAATCTGCTTCATGATAGAGTGTGTTTGGATTCTATCTGTTCTATGTGACTGCCTACATAAGACTTTGAGGAAAACACTCTGTAGCTGAATTTGACATGTACGTCGATCGGTTCTGATCGATGAGGTGGACGGAGTGATGTCTTGAGACTTGATAAACGGACACGATGTAGGTTGGTCCTCCCAATTTGAATGCATGACTAATTACCGCGACATTTTATTGCCGTGTCAGTGAAATTAAGCGTGACCAGCTCCAGTGTCGATGGTATCGTCTCTTCGGTCCAGTCACCACTGGAGGCTGAAGGACTTTGATATGACCTCCCAGCTCTTTGTTAAGTCATACGTGGGATTTGTACGCGCTCATTGAGACTGATGCTATCGTGTGACGCGGTTATGCCACAGGGTTTTCGTCACACAATATCCTTGTTTATATATTTTGAAGCCGTCAGAAGTGAACGTACTGTGTACCGCTTGTTACTGGCAGATTGATACCCGGTCGTGTTGACAAATATTAAGTAGTCTTCAGCTGGATTGTGAAGATAATTTGTTTATGTTCTTCAAGATCTCAAATTTCTCTTTACACCTTCACTGGGGCTCAGATTTCTTCACACATGTGGTACAATCTTATCCCAATTAAGTAGAATAAATTGACAGGATCTGAACAAAGACTTCGGGATTGGTTATATCGTTACATAATACCATGAAGCCTACACATCATCAATTTAATGTCACGATCAGTATTGAAATAAAAATGTTGCTTGTGGTGATTTTGATGATGATGATGAGACAACAAAGACAAAAAGACTGATCATTTCGTCACCGTAAGTCGAATTGTACAGGTATAAATCAATCATCAAATTCGTCTAACAGGTTCTTTTTGTATTCTCTGTCGCTGCAACAATTTGACATGGTATTTACTTCAAGTAAATCACGACTGCTTTCTCCTCAACTCTTCCCCTAAATTCTCCTTCAATATGCACAGTTATCATTTCTACTCTATAAAGTGTAGCTATGATTGTAATCTTATTCGAAATTGGCGAATTCAAACGCGGTAGAGCAAGCAGAATTTTTAAGAGCGATAACAATATTAGAATGGTTTCTTTCGGAAGAGAAATAAGGTTGGTAGACTGCGATATGTCAAATTATTATTGGTGAGTCAATGGCATTTAGGCCTAAATCTTACCATCAGAAGTAACAAATTTTGCATTATAGGCCTAGATGCCTTCAACAGCAAGATTAGTAGAGTTAAGAAAGATGTTAACCAATCATGACTGAGGTACTGGCAAGCAACCGATCAATCAATTTTTGCTATCTCTCTCAAACTTAAGAGCATTATCTTCTCGATTGTTAAATAATCGTACCGAATAAAACTCATACTTGGACAGTAACTGAAATAAGTTCAGTGAAAATCGGGAAAGTATTTTAATTTCATCTTCAAGTAACTGAAAGACAAAGTATTTAGAATTTGACAGAAGTGAAAACATTTAAACAACCTATGGCCCGGTTTCTTCAACCTTTGTTAAATTATAACAGTGTGTTATTCCATTTTAACTGTAAGCTTAACAGTTGAAGCATTTCTTAACTACTGTTAGTACTGACAGGCTGTTCAAACCCATTTTAACTGCTCAATTTCATGCAGTTAAATCATTTAACTCTCTGTTAGCATAGAAGTATTCAATATGGCTGGTGTGTTAGATGCTGAACTTATATATCTGGATTATTTAGAAAATGATATCCATGAATACCTAAACAGAGCGGACGATTTCAGTGATTTGACAGACCAGAAGTTCATACAAAGGTATAGGCTATTTTCTGCCATGTCTCACTTTTCGCTTTCAACGTAGATCCGTTTGTTTATTCTCAATAATTGTTTTATACTGCGAAATTATTTTCATCAGAAGGCTTCTCTCGAACGAAGAGAAATTAGTCACACGATTTGTTTTTGTTCCATTGTTTTCCATTTCAAAACAGCAATATCAATACGGCAATATGCCGCTCCACGTTATTGTGATACAGGCGATGGAAAGAAGAATAAATAAAACCTAAGAGAATAGACTTCTATCCTCTCTGAATCAAACAACGGAAACAAGCGAGAATCGCACTTGTCAGGGTTCAGAAAACAGAATTGAGCCTATACTTGGTTATAGGTTATGGTTAAAGTCTAGAATCTCTGGTCCTGACAGAGTGTTAACAAACAGAATGTTAAAATGTGAAATGTAAAGCTGAAGAAACGCAATATTTTTAACTGTAATTTATACACTATCTACCAAAAAGTAATTGGGCATTGTTTTTTGCTACTTTAGAACCTCGTGGTACCACCTTTTTTTGCTATAACAGCTGCCACCCTGTCACCCATGTTCTCCACTAGTTTGTGTAGGATATCCACTGGAATGCGTCGCCATTCCTCTTGCAACATGGCACTCTGTTGGACAATGGAAGTTGGTCCCATGTTTCGGCGGCTACTATGCAGTGGTATGCAGACAATAATGTTCCACAGTTGGAATGGCCTACACAGAGTCCTGATCTCAATCCCATTGAGCACCTTTGGGGAAAAATTGGACCGGCGATTGAGGTCTCAGGAGATGCGGCCAACTTCTATTGTCCAACTGAGTGCCATGTTGCAAGAGGAATGGCGACGCATTCCAGTGGATATCCTACACAAACTAGTGGAGAACATGCTGACAGGGTGACTGCTGTTATAGCAATAATAGATGGTACCACGAGGTTCTAAAGGGGCAAAAACAGTGCCCAATTACGTTTTGGTAGATAGTGTACTTTTAACTTAGAGTTAATTAACGCTATGTTAGGTGTATTTTAACAAAGATTGAAGAAACCGGGCCTAAATCTTGGTACTTTAATGGCAAGTTTGTTTCCGTTCTGTAGTTGCGTGGTTTAAGACATCATATCTTGAACTAGCGATACAGAATGAACGCTGGTTCGAGTCTTCGTGGAGGAAGAAATATTCTCATGAAATTTCGGCTTGTGCCTACCTGTGATTGTAATGAATTTGAGAAGCTATAATGAGCAGTGAAATCCAGTTTCATATGCCAGCTAATGTAACAGCTGACTACACGTTAGCCCTGTACTGGTTGGGTGGTCGTTCAATCTGTTGACCAAGCCCCAACAGTCTTGGATGCACAGAACGAGGACACCGGGAAAAACTGAACGCGGCGCTCGCCCACATGTTAATAAAACGCTAACACACAATAGCAGTACGTTAATCACGTAATTTAAACATAATACGATGATCATAACTTGACAAATTATGACCATTTTCGATGCTTAACGTAGTATTAGGGTGAAATAAACATATTCAAATTTTTATTGACGCGTCATAGCATCAAATAAAAACGCATATACAGCCATTCACAGGCCTATATGATACACATTATATAACGTATAATTTTATGATAATCAGTACATTATTAGGTTTCAGAGAATGAAAAATATTAACGTACATTACTTTCCAATCACAATACAAACATATAATGACTATAGGCCTCTTGTAAGGTTTTAGAGAATCGAAAATTATAATATTAGCGTAAATTACCGGTCTTATAGATGACAGGACATAAATAATGTGGAAAAATATAAAAGCCAAAGGTAGCCAATTTGCATTGAACTTGTGAGTTATTTCTTAATTAATAAAGGGAATGCTATCAATTACAAAAAATGCCTCATTCATTCCAAATAACAGGTAACATAAAAACCTAAAAACTAAACTTAAATCACCTTGCAAAACACAAGCATGAGACTTTCGTGTATAGTTGAGTCCACATTGAATTTGAACAACTTTTATTAACAATGTTGATAAAAAAAACTTCAATTAACAAAGATAATCAACTTCAACAGAACTTCTCTAACATTCTGTCCACATGAGGATCGCATGTTAAATAAGCTAAAATATGGCTAAAGAAGAAGACAATACTGTTGCTGCATTTATAATTTTAACTACTCTAATGGTGTCAGTAAAATGCGTAGACGAAAAGTGTGGCAAAGACACATTCTGAAAAGGCACCCAGAATTAAGTCTGGGAAAATCGTCTGAATTCTTAATAGCTATAGCAATGGTAGTACGGGCTTTCGAAGCTTTTTAAGAATGTCTCCAAACGATTTTAAATTATTCTGTGTAACTAGTTCAGAAATTGTTAAGAAAAACACAAACGGTGGAAAAGCCATGTTAGTGAAAGACATAGCCTATTAGCTCTTACCCTAGGATTCTTGGTAACTGTTACTTCTATACCTTTGTCATGTATTTAACTAGCGCATCAAAGCAAGTTACTTCAGTTACTGTGCCAAAAGTTATGTGAAGCTTTATACGGGAATCTCAGAGAATCAGTAAGGGTAAGAAAACATGACTTTTATTATTAAAAAAACATATTTAGTTTCACAATAATATAGGCTAATTCCATGCATTTTAAATTGACTCATACACAACTACAATATTTGTGTGGTTAAATTCGAAACGAGTGTTTCGCCCAGATTTATGTAGGCCTATATGCGCAGTGACAGATGTTAATAAACATAATGAAAAGTTTCATTCACAAAGTTAAAGAAATTTTGTTGATCAACAGAGAAAAAATGTTCATCAACAGTGTGGGCTAGCCATGTGTATTACGCTACTGCATGGATGAATATGTATTAGGATACGAAACTGCGGTCAGCACCATCTTACGCCTTGGGGACCAAATATGACGAGTGCCCTACGTCATAAGTGGTGAACATTATAACTAGGCCTATGTGATGGGTAGGTCACCCAGAGTTCTTTACTTATCCGTTAGAGACGTTGGTTGAGAAGATAAGATGGCAGCCAGAAACTTGCAAAGTAGTAGGGGAGAGTCGGGTAGTATCGGACATCGGGTAGTATCGGACAGTGCGTTTCTTTCATCTACCACCATATGGTAGTACCTGAATGACATGGTTACGTTTCTCTATGCGACATCACAGAAACGTAACCATGTCAATCAGGTACTATTATCGTGTGGTAGATGAAAGAAACTCACTGTCCGATATTACCCGATGTCCGATACTACCGACTCTCCCCTACGTGTGTATAAACAGTATGTTAAACAGTAATGTTTATGGACCTTGTAAAAATAATGTTGTTTATTGTATTGTAAAGCAGTAGGTATTGATATAATAATTTCAACTAATGTATCTAAATAGTTTTTGTAGACTTTTCCAATGCACGGTACAATAAATACTCAAGGAATACAATTTCAGTTACATAATCTTTTGTTTTCTTTTCTGTCTCTGTTTGGTTCTATTTTAATTAGTTATGTTAGAGGGTAGTGTAAAATAGACCGTCTCTTTCATCTTTCTATTGGCTTCAATAAGAATTTTCAGTGGAAGATGATATAAGGAACAAAAATTAAAAAAATTAAATGCTTTATTTTAAATTGGTGGGTTTGAGAATGGGGAGAGTGAAGGAAATATTTTCTGCATATAGTTCAACTTTTCGACATCAGTTGCGCTGCTGGATTCGAGTAATTGAAGCGTCGGCTGGAACAACGTTGTAAGTTACAAACTTTTCATTCAGCGTGTTTCCGTGTAATAATGTTGTATGTCATATTACTTTGCTATAATCCTTGGCTTGCAACTGTCCATCAATGCAGTACGTGAAATTTGTCCACTCAAAAGTTTGCTACCCTCATAAGAACAACGTTGTACGCGTACGCATTTTTGCAGCTCCTGTAAATTTTACCAAATGTAACTTATAACCACAGTCTACTATATACAGTCGCGAAGCTCAATATGTAGTAAAAATGCAAACATGGGTAGTTGCCCACCACTAGGGTCGCTACTATCGCCTTATCATCGCAGATCTCTCTCCTAGCAGACGACAAAATATGTTATACTTTCGTTGTCGTGTTCTTTTGGAAAAATTAACACCTTCCTTCCATTATTGAAATATTAAATGCATAAAGTTAATTTATTATTTTAATGAAGTATATTAAATTCCACCATAAACTCGAAGATACCTGCAAGAAATAAGTTAATATAATTTTTGTTTGTGCAAAACGAACTGAAATTTACTATAATAGCTTCACTCATTCAATATTATAGCGATAGTTAACTATGAAAACAATAAATATTAATTTTCATTTCCCTTTACAACAATAATAATGGAAATATGAATTAATGGAGTAACTTACGTGTACCGGTAGTTGTAGTGTAGGCTTACGTAGTTAACAAAGTGGGATGAGGTTAAGCAATAATAATCACACCAGAATTGGAAATAAAACGTGATCAATACAGTTTATTGTAACAGACTTTTTCTACGTCTCTAGTTAAAGCAACAAATAAAAATAACAACAAAATTAACAACTATAATTAAAAACATATCCTTTGAAGAAAAAAGTAGGCCTAAGCAATAATAATCCCACCAGAATTGAAAATAAAACGTGATCAGTAAAGTTCATTAAAACGAACTTAATTTTTCTACGTCTTTAGTAAAATAACACATAAAAATAATAACAAAATTAATAGCTGCAATTGAAAATATATCCTTTGAAAAAAAAAGTAGACCTAACCTTTATTTCTCTGGAAATTTAGCAGCCTAAGTGACAGAACTTTAACCGGTATCTAATGTCCTTTCGGTTAGATTGGAACATTTCATTGTGAAATTTAAGAATATAATGTATTCAAACAGTCACAAAGAACTTCAAAATTAAGAGTTTTGTTTCTGCACAGCATTATTGTGGAAACCCAGGAACCTTTCTGAATCTTTCGGAAATCGGAAAAAGGATAACTCTGGCCTCTTTCTCTTACTGTTGCTACAATTTATTGCACTACAAACGTCTCCTCCTTGTCCCATATTATTATTCCAATTATTATATTTTAGCCATTAACATTTTCATTACAACCAATAACGAACATTTCACAAGCATCAATGTGAAATACGCAACGAGCTAACACTCGATAGAAATACGACACAGTCCAAAGTCGACCATGGACAGTCTATTGTTTCTAGTTGCTAACCGCTTGGAGCGCTTTATCACGAGATTTGCAAAAAAACACCTCAAGCTTCGCGACTGTATATAGTAGACTGTGTTATAACGTTGTTCCAGCCGACGCTTCAATTAGTTATTCTTTTTGCCACTTGGTGTGCTGCTAGATGTAATTAGTTATCCTAAAGATAAGAGATGGCAGCAAAATCAATTTTATATTACCGCCTCTAGCGTGTGACACGGGAAACTCATAAGTTACGCATCCTATTATAATTATATTCACCCCTGGCTACTGTTTCTAATAATATGGCTGCGTAAACTTGCGCAGAAAGGTTTCAATTTTTGACTGAACACCAGCGCTCCATGTGAGTCTAGGTGATATTAAATAACGTCTTGGACCTCGGCCAGCAGTCGGCTGGTCGGCCTTGGTCCTCCATCGGTTGTCGCATCGTGGCTAAACAGCAGCTACAGAGCATGAAAAAATTGCTTTTTAGACACCTAGAACGCTAAGTAGAAATTCTCGGAATCCAGTTCAGTGTTGAAGAATTCTATAAATAACGTCCAGCGGCAACCCGCAGTGCAGGCCTTTCTAATTTCTGCATCCCGTCGGACAACAATTGCACCCCCATAAGCCGCACACAATAGCTGGGGTCGATGCATGCCGATCGCCGCTGTAGTAAAACCACATCCCCTGCCTCTTTCATTACATCAGATTAACAATGGCTGTAGTTCTGTAGTGTTTGACTGTTTGTTCTGAAAGCCCACCCCTTCGAATTCTTTTGTATTCATTCAATAAGACGCAGTTAATAAACACAAAAGCCACTTAGTGTTGCTTACCCATTCCATTTAACAGGTACTTTTACAACCACTTTATCTCTTTTTACTTGACGTGCTTATCTCCACCACCGATTGCAAAGCAGTGAAAGTGTGCAGAGTTATTACACCTTCAACGGTAGTGACACAGCCTACAGTAAGAGCGTCAGTGTTAAAATATGCTTCTTTTTATTTTTGACACATGCAGAATACTTTGCCGGCTAAGCTACAGGTTTCGTGCTGTGACCAAGGACGCATTCAGCACTTTGTCGGTTTCTAAATAATAATAATAAAATGTAACTGTCAACTTGATTCCTATATGTGCTATATTATGCAAATTAACAAAACAAACAAACATGCCCTTGGAAACATTGGAATTCATAATCATCATCAGGGGCAGATAGTTATGGAGATTAATTTTATCATTTGTGTTTTTTAATATTGGTGTCGGTGGAGATTGTTGGAGATTGATTTGTACTCTTGGCGGAGATGAATGAAAATTTTGGAAAATACAATTATTTTGGAATTGGAGTATTAACTTAGTATGAATGTAACTTTCCAAATATAAAACTCCCTGACTAAAGATCAACTTTGATCGAAGATCGGAAAGTGAACTGAGTTCAGACACTTCTTCTATTGTATAAAACTTTTCTGCGATCAAATTACCTTGGTTCAAATGCAATCCAAGTTCACGTGAAAAGGATTTGGCAACATCGCATAAACAGGTGAAGTATGTAATGCGCGGCCCATGTTGTACAGGTTTGTTCATTATTGCCAATTTAGCGACTTTAACTCTTTTTCAACGACAATTTCTATTAACTTTTATATTGTTTAAATAGGGATTTAGCGACCTTTTTAGCACCCCATAGTGACAAAATTTAATCTTTCTTTGTTGATAATGAGAAATCTAGCGATTTTCCAACTACTTTTTGGCGAATATCCGTACACTCTGTTGGAGACACTGGTTTGTTTTGTGCATTGTAAATAATGGCGGACAATAACAAGAAGGTTGACCATTCTCCAAATTGTTATCATGGTATGGTGTTTGATACTGCTAAACATAATGAAGCTTTATAAAACGACAATTTTCGTTTAGTAATACAGTTAATTGAAAATTTATGAATGTACCTATCATATCCATTAATAAATTAATGGTTGTTATAAACATAATTGATTATAGATTATGTTATTTGATACTGTTGAACACGATAAAGCCTTATAAAATATAAGAATGTTTGTGTATTAAGGCAAGAAATTGAAAATATATAAATGTACTTACCATATCTATTAATATTAATAATAATGGTTATTCTTTCTGCACAATCTGGCACTCGTATATTTCAAATAGAAAAGAAATAACTGAACTTGGATCATCTAACTTAATCGGAGAAATTTCTTCAGTCAAAGTTGACTTTAGTTTAACACATATTAATCTCAGATTACACTTCATACAACACAAAATTCCAAGTTCAGCTAGAACGAAGATCAATTTAACCTCTGATCTAAGATTAAATGGTTTATACAATCGGCCCTAACTGTACTAATTGTATATTCCTACATTTAATATTACTATGAATAATAGTAAAGTTTGGTTATAATTCGCATGTGGTTGCTATGGGTTAGTTCAAATAAGCGCGGATAGATTATTTATCTATACTTGACAACTGTTGGCTGAGCTTTAGCCCGTAACTTAAATGCTTTTCTTCAAATGGTTGATGTGGCATGAACACTTGTTGCTACACAAGTTAAACTGCATAGCGGCACACAATTGAAGTGGCACTTCAGCTTCTTAACCCTCTTCTCCACCTTGACGTCCAGAGCAGTCGCGTGTTACCTACGGCCTCCGATAAAGCTCTTGCTGCAAGAGTTGAAAATACTTTTAGGGAGACGAAACTAGGATCTCTCTTTCGAAGTGTCGCAAGAAGACCTAAGTATTCTACTCAAATCCATTTGCCTTAGGGCCTACCATCATAACAAACCGTTATCGCATAACTACAATGCATATATCGCATCTTTAAAAGCCATACTTCTTTGACGAATTAATTATTATTCTCTTGAGTCTCTATCATCGATGTACTGTCGACTTCTAATCTAAAGAATGTAGCTTTGATTTTCACACATCGTGAGTATTTTCAACAAATCGCTGTAGTGCAGGTCTTCCCCGAATAATCTCTGTGTCAATTATATTCCATTATTTTTCCATTATTATCATAGGCTATCTAAAGACTTCATTGACTCTGAGGAACTCATGGAACTCAAAGAATAACAGGCAGAAAAGATCCACATATCTCTTAGTTTCTCAATTCCCTGTTCTTCTGAAGGAAAACATGCAGACTATACGGAGTGTTTCAAAAGCGATTGTCAATAATTTACAGATGAAAGTACAAACTGAAATAAGCAAAAAATTCCAATAAACATTGGTCCGAAAATTAACCGTTCATATATTTCATTAGGCAGAAGAGGGCCTATACCGTGGCCGCCTAGGTCACCGGATTTAAATCCGATAAATTTTTGTATTTGGAGTCGTGCTAAAAGTCTGGTTTACACTTCTGAGGTCAACACACTTCAGGAATTACAGTTTCGGATTGAACGTACCTTTCAGCAAATAAGAAATGATCCAGGTCTGCCCGAGATAAATCGCAGCTCACTACAGAAAATAGCATAACGTTGCGTTCAGATGCATGGACAGCA